>NW_021939882.1:4633426-4650771 GCF_001715985.3 Manacus vitellinus
GGCGGGGCCTCGCAAACCACGCCCCCCTCCCTGCGCTGCGCCAATCACAGCCCTCGCTCCGTGACCCCCTCACCAACCGGGCGCGGCGATTGGGCGCTCGGCGGGTGCGCGCGTGCGCACAGCCCCACACCCAGGGTCCGGGCGGAAGAGGGAGGAGAGGAGCAGACGTGCCCTCACTCGGCCTTAAAGGAGCAGGCGGTGGGATGGGGCAGGGGGCCGGGGGGGTGAGGTGTCTGAGGAGTCAGCGCTGCTCACCCAGGCACAGGTCCCTCAGCGCTTGGGGATCCTGGGCAGGGAGTGCGGGTGGCCCTGGGTCAGCCACCACTGTGACATACTGTCCACCTCTCCTATGGGGCTGTTCTTCTTGAGCCCTGGACCCCAACCTCTGTGTGCGTTAATGGGCTGGCTTGTGTATAAATAAATGTGTCTAAATAAATAAATGTATATAAATAAATGATTGTGTGTAAATAAATACAGAATAGTTTCTTTCCATGGAGGTGTTTAGGGAAAGGCTGGACATGGTGCCACGGTCTGGTCGACAAAGTGGTGATCGGTGGTGATCTCAGAGGTCTTTTCCAACCTCAGTGATTCTGAGATTCTTTCCATGAGGGTGGCAGAGCACTGGAACAGCTGCTCAGGGAGGTCATGGACTCTCCCTCTCCAGAGACATTCAACACCCACCTGGACATGTTCCTGTGCCACCTGCTCCAGGTGACCCTGGCTGGGCAGGCGGGTTGGACGGGGTGACCTCCAGAGGCCCCTTTCAACCCCAACCGTTCTGTGACTCTGTGAAATCCACAACCTGACTCCTCAGCCCGTATCCTCAGCCTGGCAGGTCGTGGGGCTGAGCCATCCGTGCTCCTGTGCACACACAACATCTGCTTCATTACCCTTCCCTGCTCCGCCTGCCATGGCTGGTTCATCCCTCGGCCCTCCAGCCTGTGCCGGCTTGGGTGCTGCACGACCTGGGGTTTATCAGTCCAGGAGAGGATCCAGGAGGAGCTTGAGGAGGCTGTGACACTCAGACAAGGATGACACTGTGATCAGAACCACCTGTCACAGCCACATCTCCTGGCCCCGCAGCCCCCACCCTCACGTGGCCATGACACCCATCTCCTCTCCTTCCCCAGGTCCCTCTGACCCAGCAGCTCGTGCTGCAGGAGCTGTTCCATGCTGACTGTCAGAAGCGAGATCTCCTCCGTTGCCCCCTCGCTCCGCGCTGTGAGTTTTCCCTTTTGCAGGAACACCAAACTGTGATTTCCCGGTGACTCATCGTCACTCCCTGTCACAGCAGCGACTTCTGCTGTGCAAGTCTACGTTTGGGAAATGATTCAGTCCTGCAGGAGAGAGAAAGCTCCTCCAGCAATGTGGCTCATGGATGTAGAAGGAAAGCCTACTCGGGGTGTCTGCTTTTAACGGAGGCAGTCAAAAACTGCTTTCCAGCTTGTCTGGTGCACCTGAAGCCATGCAAATAGTAGAAATATTGATTTTAAGGCCTGTCTGTGCACAGATTTTTTTTTTAATAGTTCACTGCTTTGGAGAGAAGTGAGATTGAGAGGTCTAAGTTAGGATATATCAGTAGGAAGCTGTTCATATAAAGGTGGAGGAGTCCTCTCATAGAACAGCATCCACATGGCGGTAGAGGCTTTTCTTGTGCTCACCATGCTGCTTTCTAGCTCAGCAAAGGCACTGTGGTAAAAGCCCTTCTTGTCTGCACAAGTGCAAAAAAGTCCTGGCTTGTGTCCCTTTGGCTGTGAGGCAGTGAGGGAAATCTGTGATCTGCTTGTGTTTCTTCCTGTGGTGGACTCAGTCAGCTCCAGACGATTCCGTGCTGAGAGACTGGGAGGACTGGAGAGGAAAGATCGGCAGCCAGCAATGCCCTGCACAGCAAATATCATCTCCAAGTTCCTCTGGTGTTTCACGGAGCTTAGATCCAAGGTTTTACTACAGCTCTCTCCATATCCCTGATAAAAAATGACTCAAAATCAGCCCGGGCTGTGCCAGATACACCAGAATGAAAACAATGCTCTGAGAACAAGCTGGGCTCCAACTCATTCCCACCTCGGTTCTGTCAAGGAGCATTTGTGCAGGCAAGAATATCCGCACTCCTGTCACTCACGGGGACTGTGGATCTTGTGCGGAGGATCTCGGATGCATCACACACTAGTTAAGGGGGCTGGAGTTTCAAGGGCAAATGAGGTATCTTTAAACATCACACCCGTTTCTAAAAGCAGAGCCCTGTGTCCTCAGTTGCCCTCTGTGATTTGCAGACAGCTTAGTACTGATGTGCTTCTATCGGCCTTTGGGGTTTGGTTGTTTTTAATGGCTGCTCTGGATGAGATTTGAGCAGTTTGGAGGCGTGGGACTTGAGTCACGTATCCTTGGAGGAGCTGGAAAAACAGGTCTGGAGCTCCTGGCCAATAAATAGCCCCATGCCTGAGTATGCAGGAGAACAGGATCTCCTGGGCTAGGCAATGCTGCCACCTCCTGCCTGCCGGGGGACAGTTCTGTGTCCGGGGGACATCTCTGCGTCCAGGGGACATTTCTGTGTCTGGAAGACGGCTCTGTATCCAGGAGATATCACTGTGTCCAGGGAACAGCTCTGTGTCTCAGGGACATCTATGTGTCCAGGGAACAGCTCTTCTGTCCAGGGGACATCTCTGTGTCCAGGGGACATCTCTGTGTCCAGGGGACACTGCTGGAGGCATGGGCCAGACAACATCCCACAGGGATGCAGAGCCATGCAATGTAAACACATCTCATCTTCCCCCAAACATTTTCAGGCCAGTTGGATGTTGTGCAAAATGATGACCACCATCATCATTCAGTGGCTTTTGTGTTGATTATTTTTAACATGCATTCAACTGATGTGTCCCTCAGGCAGGTGGGAATGGGGGAAGATCAGTGTAGGCAATGTGGGAAGGGCTGGAGGACAGCACAGAGGTGGCAGAAGTCAGCCAACATAAACCAGGTAAAACCAGGACACAGAAGAGAAGAAAAACCTACCAGCACAGCTGCAGCTCCACCACCCCGTCCAGGAGCAGTGAGGATAGCTGTGAACACCCTCCTGCACTGGAACCAGTGCATGGGGAACATTTACACCCCATCTCCAGCTCTGGAGCTCTGTAAGGGAGGAGCTGGAAGCCCCGTGTGCCTGTGTCACCCCGAGTGCCACATCGAGGTGACCTCAACCTGCTTCCCGTTTCCTCACTCCCGTGGTTGCAGACCACGTCTGTTCGTGGGCTGGGGACAACCACGTCAGATCCCACGTTCTGACCGTACATCCCAGCCCCTCTGGGCTCTGTTCATGTCTCCACAGCAGCCTGGAGAGCTTTATTCCATTCAGAGGACAGGGAAGGTGCATTTGTATTTCTGGGTGGGCAGAATTCAACCCATCGAACCAACAGCACTATTCAGAGCATGAGGGTGGAGGAGATTCATAGCCTGGTGGATCCAAAATGTCCAGAAGCTGATCAGATCTAGAGGTGGGTCTCACCTGGTGTGTTGTCCCCTCCTGTGTCAGGACAAAGTCCACTTGTGCAGGAGCTTTTGCTGGTTTTCACTTTGGCCAACTGATCTGTTCTGTCTTCATGTCACAGTGCAGGAAAATTCCACTCTGAGCCCTTTGTGAGAAACCACATCCTGTGACACCATTTTTGGGGTTCTCCTTGCTGAGCAATGAAGGTACTGATGGTTTGAAAGCAGTCCTGGCCTTGGGAAAATCCTACCATGGCCTCTTCCTTGGGGTCCATGACCTGAGTCTTTAGGAAAGCACAGAAACTGGTGAGGACAAACATGAACAATATGAGATCTACACAAACATAAAACTCACAGAGACACCGATTGGATTTGAAATTATATCAGTGAAAATCACTGAAAAATGTAACTGGGGGGAATTTTAGGCTGTGGTTGCTCAGCAGCTGACCTGACCTAAGGCCTCACTGCTGCTCATACAGGATAATCTCACTTCTGCATCCTTTTTCCCTCCTACTCACCCCACTCAATTCCCAGCTCTGGCAGCTCATCAGACCCTGCATGGTCGGCTCAACTCTTCAAAGCTACAGAAAATTGCTCAAGTGGTTTCTCTTGGTGTTTTCTCTGGGTTAATATTCTGTTAGACTGGTGATCCTAGTGGCTCAAAGAACTCCAGAGGACAGTGCAAGAGTTGTCCCAGGTTGGCAAAACACCAGACAGGGGGGGTCAGATGGGAAAAATGAAGGAACATCCTCCGCTGCCTGGAAAGGCACTCTGCAGACTACCGGGAGAGAGCATGAGAATCCATGAATTCCCTGCTAACAGGGAGAACACCAACCTCAGTACCACCACCGAAGGGGATGGGGTGAACTGCACAGCTAAAACACCCACAGGCTATTCTTTAGCTCTTGTAGAATCACAGAATCATAGAATATGTTGAGTTGGAAGGGACCCATCAGGTTCATCGAGTCCAGCTCCTGTTCGCTTCTTTCAGGGTCACTGAGACAAAGAAAACATCTTTATATCTGCATCACTTGATAGAGTGAAAGGAATAAATCCTCTCTCTTCTCTTTCCAAAAGGCAGGCCAGAAGTCCTGTTGCATGACCAAGCCTCCAGTGTGAGCAGCTACCTTGATGCCAGTGTTGATCATCCTTTATTTGTGCCTGCTTTGCAACTGAGCATCCCCAAACCTCTCCATTTGATCCCAGCAAAGGAGAGAAGTGTTTTCAGCCTAAGAAATCAGCTGTTAGATGCAACACTGATAGAGCAGCATCCTTTGCATGTCACTGTGTCAGCAAATATGTACTGCTGTGAAGTTGGAGAGGGAGGGAACTGCTCATCCTCCTGGGCAGCAGGAATGTCCTGGGATCCTGTCTAAAAGCTCCTGGGGAGGGAGGAATGGTGAAATGACAAGCTGAGTAAAGTCATGATTGAAAAAGTCAAAAGGCAGAGAGTGCCTGCTCACACTCAGGTCAGGTTATAATCACAGAGCCTCTGTGGAGTGGAGATCCCATCTCCCAGGGCCTCCCTCCTGCTGCTGTGGGGAGGGCCTGGGAGCACCAGGGATGCACATGCTGAGTGACTTTGAAAAACAAACAAAGGGCAAAGTGACACGTCACAGCTGAGCTGAGCTGACAAATCCCATCCCCTGCCTGCTCCTGGCTCCAGCTCTGGCCCTAAGCCAAGCCCATGTACCTCCTGACCAGACAATTCCCTTGTTTTGCCAAGCCAATTTTCTGATGGTTTAGGGAATCAGACTGTCTCATGGCAAAGTCCAACAAAGCTGGAGTTGATGCAAAGGAAAAACAAAAATGGTATCAGAAGAAGCCCAAGACCTTGCTATCAAGCAATCTGGTCTAGTGGGAGGTGTCCCTGCCCATGGCAGAGAGGACTGGGACTAGATGAGCTTTAAGGTCCCTTCCAACCCTTAATATTCTATGATTCTGCAATCTTGAGAAATCAAACTCTTGTCTTCTGTATTTTGGCTCATCCCTGCAGCCACCCAGCATCAGCCCCTCTCCAGAGGGGCACATTCACCTTGTTTGTGTAGCCAAGAAAAAGCAAAATCTCTATCTTCAGCCCAAGGTCCAGTCTTCTCTCTGAAGTGTTTATTGCCTCAGAAAGATGGAGAACCCAAGGCAGTTTTGTCCTCAGTTTTCTCTATACGTTGGCAGAACAAGGGTGCAGATGAACACACTGAGACACCACCAATGGTTGTCACTGAGTCCTGGGCAGCCAAAATCATCTCAGAATTCCTTTGCTCTTTGGCAGGAAGGAAAAATGAGCTTCTGGCATGACCTAGGGATGTGTGCTTTCAATCAGATGTGGGTCACAGGTCTGCAGACACAGCAGGTCCTTGCCTGGGACACCCTCTCTACTCTGGCATCTCCTCACAGGCCCCGTGCCCACACCTTACACCAGCAGCATGTCCTTCACTCAGGGGCCTCTGCCCTCTATCCTGAGCCCCTGGTTCAGCTTTGAGCTGATCTCAGCTCATTCTCCATCCAGCTATTTTTAGCAGAGCTTATGGTGTTTGGGAAAATGGCTGCAGGGGAGCAGATTGTGCCAGTAGGAACCAAACCAAGTTTGTTCTGGGACCCCACTTGAGGTGGCTCACCTTGGGATGCTCCTGCTCAAGGACAGGTGACTTTGCCATCCATCTGGCCAAACCCTCCTACCCGCTCAGGTGCCTCTGGCAGAGCAGGCTGATGTGGGGCTCACTAGGACATTGCAGTGTGGCAGGAGGGATCCAGTCCCTCCACATTCCTTGGGCAGTGTCCTGCCTGACACCCACCCACGCCAAGGGCATCCACTGGCAGCAAAGAGGTGCTGTTGGCCATCCCTGCCAGGGCCACTTGTCCCTGCCCTCACATCACTCCCTCCCCTGCACTGCCACAGGGCTGTGGGGAGCCAGCCCAGGGATCTGCTCCAGACTGAAAATAACTCTGTTTTTCCGGAACAGTCTGACACTGGCTGCATTTGCCAGGCTGGCTCTCAGCTCAAAGCTTCAATGCCAGTGCTGGCACAAAGGCAAGAGGCACCCATTATTTTTGGCAAGAGTGACTGCTTTAAGTGTTTGCACGCAACCCTCAGAGAGTTGTCATCCTTTGGAGTTACAGCCAGCACAGGCGATGCCTTTTTGCATCAGCAAAGATATGAGCAGCCATCCCATGTCTGCCCCAGAGCCTGGGATTTCATCTCCAGTGCTGCTCCAGGAGAAGGATGGCAGAGAAAAGCAAGGTTGGGATGAGCCTGCTCCACCTATGCCAAAACCTTATACTTGACCACATCATGTCTCCAGACAGATCCCACCATCCACAGCCATGGAGCATCGTGCCTTGCTCATCCTCAGGCAGGGAAGGGACATGGTGGGCCCTGGAGCTGGGGTGTGGCTTTGGGACAGAGCTTGGATCAGGGTTGGGGCAGTGGGACGAATCTCACTCTCACAGTGCTTGAATTGAACCAAAGGTGTCTGTGTCCAGGAAAAGGTGTCCATGAGCTAACAGTGCCATTTCCAAGCTTGAAAGAAGTTTGAGGGGAATTCTGCAGTCTGGGACATTCTTGGCTGTTTGGAGAGAGAGGTTTTTTCAAGTACTGCAGGAAAAGGGGGATTTTCAAGTAATTTGGATGATTCATAGGAAATGTTGTTAGTATACAGCTGAAGCTCTACCAGTGAACTTGTTCCCTGGAAGACTCTGTCCTGCAGTGTGTGAAGTTGAGGTGCAAACTTTCCAGTGATGTCAGACTTCAAATTGCTTTGAGTGCTTGAGTGGATGCACTGGGAGGTGAGGTAAGAGAGTCTGAAGGAGCTATGGGCCAGAAAAAGATGTAAATGGCAGCACAGCTGATTCACTGCATGTCAAGTGCTGTGGATAAGTCTTCAGCAGCAGTTTCTCTGGTGCTTTTGAATTAATTACCCTGCTGGTACAGAGTTCTGGTATTTGGCATCCAAGGCACATTTCCTCTGTGACTGCTTAAATCAGTCAGGTTCAAATCACTGAGGTGAGTCTGCTCTAACACAAAGTAATTCAGCTTGTGGATGACAGCTGATACACCTGGGAGTAAATCTTCCTCCTAAGTATAATTTCTTGAACCATTTCAGGGAACATGGGTTTTATACATGTCATGTGCTGTGGTTTAGGATGCCAGGGAGGATAGAAGGAAAAAAAGTAGCTGGTGCAGAGTGTCTGCTGCAGCAGCAAAAGAAGAGCCTGGAGCACAGGATGCGGCCAGCTGGGTCCTGTCTGTCCACTGCAGGTTTTGGCTGTGCAGGGTGGATATTGCTGCTCTCCAGTGGAAAGAGCCAACTGAGCTCAGTCTGTCCCAGAGAGCCCATCACCCTCTTCTCAGAGTGCTCTGAATTTCTTGAGACATTGGGGGAGAAATGACTTGGAGATGGAGCAGAGGCCCTTTCCACTGCCCCCAAGCCCCTTCACAGCAGGGATGCTCCCTCTGCTTCCCACCTCCTGAATCTCAAAGCACTCAGAGACTGCCCTGGGGAGAGGATCAGCAGTCCAGCAAATTGTAGATGAGGGGCCCAATCAAAGCACTGCTGAGGCCAGTGATGTTATCACTAACAGCTCTTCATGCTGTGGCTTTTATCAGCACCTCCTCAGGGGTCATGGAGTGAGTCCTGTGGAGTCAGGACATTACAGTCCCTTCCATTTTTTTAAAGCAAGTTTCTTCCTCCCAAGACTGGAAAGAAAAACATCTTTGAGAGCACCCCTGAGAACCTGGAGAGCACAGCACAGTGGAAAGGAGCCCTTTGCCTCATGGGGCTGTTTTGTAAATGTCCCTGTGATTTTTTAAACATGATATTTCCTAATCCATCCTCCTGATTTCTAAATCCAGGGGGAGAGTCACAGAAGACAAGCTCTGCTGGATGCTATGTGCTGGCCTACCTCCCAGAAGCCTTGCACAAGGGCTAGGAAGCTACTGGCAAGCTACTGGGCAAAGTATTCCAGGACTTGGACTCAGGCTGGACCACCTGATTCCAGACAAATTGTGTCTGGAAACCTGGGGCTCCAGCCCCTTTGTAAGCGAGTCCTCCCAGGTGTAAGATCCACCTGTACCTTGTCCCTCCCAACAGTCACCTGCAGGCCTAAGTATCTTCTCTATTCAATGGATCAGCTTTTCGTGTCATTCAAAAGCTGGTAGTTGTTGAGATTAAAAAAAACCCCACAACACAATGGGCTGAGTGATGCTGTTTGATTATGCCTGAATGTTTTCTCTCCCCTCCTCCAAAGATCATCACGAGCTCCGGTTCATCAGCATTTGGGAAAAGCATAGGGAGGAAAGTGCCAGATAAGGGGAAAGGCTCATCACATGTTATTGTTACCACAGCACTGGAAATATCACTAACAAATCAATCAGGCCCTTGATGAACAAGGCCCTGCCCCACGTCCCCTCTGGAGCAGCAGTCACGGACACGTGGGTCCCACTCCATCATCTGAGGAGCAGAGCGAGCAGATGAAAAGGGTACGAGCTGTCCTGGTTGGGTGCACTTGAGAATGAGCTCTGTCAAGGGCTCCTTCACTGATGGGCCTTCAACTAATTTTAGCACCAATGATCAGCAGCTCAGCACAGCACAGGGGAGCCATGGTTTGCAAAAGCAGGAGTCCGTGTTGGACACACCAGCCAATATTTAGGCAGACACAGGAATGGCTCTACGGGGTCTCCTGGACAACTCTAAGCTTGCCATGACCACGCTCTGAACCAGACAGGGACACTCCAACTTCATCCCCAGAGCTGGGTGGCAGTGAGACCCTGTGGGGACAGCTGAACTGGGGCTCGGTGACACAAGGCAGCTTGTGGCCACGGTGCTTTCTGGCAGCAGATCGAGTTGCTCCTGTTGCTCAGAGGCACAACGACAGCCATTTGAGCACCCTGGGAAGCAGCTGGGTGCCCTGAAGAGCAGGGTGCTTCACTGATGCCCATGATGCAAATTTGGGAGCAGCACCAGCTAGGGACAAGCCTCCCTTCTCCTCTGCACTGACTGTAGCTCCAGCACACATGGCATAAGCTCCCTCTGCAGAGTCCTCTGCGAGGGGGAATGGGTCCTGGCAGGGACTGGTCTCTGCTACTGAACTGGAGGGCAGCTCCAACAACCCAGGATCAGATGCAGCTGCAAAGGGGATTCATGATGGGAGCACAGCTCTGCAGGTCGCTGCCCTGTGCCTGCTCTTGTTGGCTCTGAAACTGAGTGAAAATACAGATACTGTTATTTGTCACTGTGTGAGGCTCCAGGTGCAGAGCTCTTGTACCCATGCTCCTTTCTGAGCCACCTCCTTTGGGTCTGGGTGGTGGTGACTGATGCCTGGCACAGGAATGTCACACAGCAAGGACACCTCACCCTGATTACAGGTCCAAATCCCATTAGTACCTGCAGAGCAGATGGAAATCTCATGTGACTCAGGCACAAGGCTCATCACCTCTCTCCTAAGTGAGGAAGTTCCCATGCTGTCCTGAGGTCTCTTGTGATCCTGCCTCCAGAGGGACACAGTGCCCCAGGTCCCCAGAGCAGGGGAGGGTGTGTGGAGGCTGAGCAGTGGCTCCCCACAGCAAATCTGTGTCACCTGGGCTGATGGAGCTGGGCCCCAGGTCTGGGATCCAACCTGCCACCTGAGACAGGCTATTTTTCACTTTAAAGCTTCTCAAGAGAATTCAGATGTGGGACCTGCCTCCGCTCTGTAGAGAGAAAAAAAAAAAGATCTGAGGCCAGCGAGGAAGAAAGGAGTGTTTTACGTTCACACAAGGGTGGACCTGTTGCAGCCGTGGGGTGCAGCAGTTGGCAGCATTCCTCAGGTGAGGAAGTGGTGTGCCATGTTCCCAGGAAGCTCCTGGTCTGTGGTTCCTTCTTAGGACAACACGTAAGAGCCACGTGGCAGCTCACCTGGGCCAATACTCTGGCTCCTGCCGTGGCCCAGGGCAGATGTTTACAGAGGCACAGAGTAAGGGCACAGGAAGGCTTCCCAAGAATAGTCCCTGAGCTCCCCCCAGTCCCCTAGCCTTAGGGAAGAGGTGGTGGTTCTTTGTGTTTAAGAACCCAAAGGATTTTTCTTCCATGAATTCATCCAGTTCCTGTTTAAATGCTTTGCATCTGTCACATCCTGTGGAGAGGAGCTCCACAGTTTAACTATACGTTACACCAAGAACCACTTCCTTCTCCTGGTTTCAAACTTCCCTCCAGGTAGTTTCATTTGGAGCTTGTATTCCTCTACTGGAAGAGATGGTGAGTAATCACCCCTCCATGCCCTCACATGCCTCCCAAGACAGTGCAGATCTGTATCACACCCATCACTGTCATCCCTTCTCCTGGCCATGATGCTATTCCTCACACAGAGGCAGCTCCAGAGCTTAGTGAATTCCTGCTTGCCTTCTCTGAGCCTCTTCCATATATCCCTCTTGAGCCAAGGCAATGGGGAGAGCTGGACACAGCATCCTTAGTGTGGGCACATCACCGGCTCACGCAGTGGCAATGCTTCCTTTCTCATCCTCTGTTTCTTTCCTACTCACTTCCACCATTCAATTTTCTGCCTTCTCTGCCCCAGATGATTTGGAAACACCATTTAGCATGACCCCCAGGATCCCTTCCTGCGAGGAGACACACCAGTCAGAGCCCATTGCTGGGCTACTGGTTTGTGTTTGCTCTGCCTTTGCCTGAGTTTCCTTGGCTGCCTGTCCCACCACACAGGGACACAGACCCAGCAGCTCCTTGCAGCCTGCCCTTGCCTGCTGTGCTCTGAAGAGCTCAGTGCTGGTGGCAAACATGATCACTTTGGCCCTTTTCCAGATAATTTGTGGGCACACTCAATGGTTCCCCACAGGTAACATCCCTTTGCTGTGAAAACAAACCCCTTTCTTCAGTCCTTCCTTTCCTGCCTGTAACAACTGCTCTGTCTGGCAGGTCTTTCCTCTTTTTCTCCTGAACAACACCATGTCCCTGAGGAGTTGTGGTGGGAGGCCTGGCCGGACATGTCACAAACCAGGTTTCCTTCCCTGCATCCTTGCAGGATGGCCCCATGATCCCCCTCGGCCAAGAGCAGGACCCAGGCTTGGCAGAGAGGTCTCTGACTGGAAGATGTCAAGGCTGGTGACTCTCACCGTCAGGGCCTGGGGAGGAGACTTGGAGCTGGGGTGTAGGCTGGTGAGTCAGGGTGAGTGGAAGAGCTGGAGCTGGAACCTCATTAATAATGGAAACACATTAATAATGGAGACGTCCCTCTGATGCTGCAGTCATCCTGTGGCTGGAGGGAAGAAGGTGAAGCAATGGCTGCTGATCCACAGGGGAGCTCTGCTTTCAGCAGAAGCAGTTGATGGGCAGAGCACACCTTGGTCAGGTGCTGCCACCTTGGCAGGAAGCCCCGTGTTGCCAGAGCTGGGATAACCTGACAAGTACAGGGGATACTGAGCTGTATGGGGTCTCTGGCACCCAGGCTGAGCTGCCACACCTCAGTACCACCAGCACCTGCAATTCCTGCCCATCATCTTATATTCCATGGAATGAGCTGCTGGTTTTTTTCCACAACAAACTCCTGCCCAGTAAAATACCCTCCTTGCTAAGATGTGAAGTGGCAGGAAGCGGAGGACGTGGGCAATGCCATAAGCAGGCCCTGCAGCCTTTCTGCTGCTGTTGGGGCTCCAGGGACTTCTACACCTCTCCTTCCACCTCAGCCTCTTTTCATCTCTTCTGGGTTTGTTTAGCTTCACATCTCTGTCTTCTCAGCCTTGGCATCTGGCAGCCCCACCAGGGACCTTCATTACTGCCAGGCAGCTGCCCACACCCAGCCCTCTGAAGCCTCCAGAGATTATTTTTCCCACAATGAAGGGGGACCCAGGCATTAGGCTGCTCCCCTGAAAAAGCTCTTGGCCAGGGGCTTGCCCAGTCCATTGCACAAAGCTCAGGGCTGCCCACCCCTGCCCTCCTTCCCAGCAGGGCATAGAGCTGGTGACCTGCAAGGTCTTTGCTTCAGGTGTCCTTTCTGTGCTGTGAGACTCCTGGGATGGGTTTTTGCCTTTAGTAGTGAAACAGGCACCTAATGATCCCCTCGAGGGGCAGCTGATACACCTGCTGGTGGCAGAGACACAAGCCCTGTCGTGGCAAAGGCACTCCCAGGCGTGTCTGTGGAGCCAGGGAGGGAGAGATTGCACATGGACTGGCTTGGCAGCTTCAAGGGGCTCTCACCTCCCTCCCACCCTTCATTTCTCTCTGTAGCAAGAGAACTCAGCTCCTGCAAGATCTCCTGTGCAGGCAGCACCTACTCTCAGAGAAATTTGCCTGGAGGAGCAGGTGCTGGTGGGACTCCAGAGGTGCCCAATCCCAAAGGAGAAGGTGAATCTCGAGGGGATGTGCCTCTGTTCATCTTCTTGTGCCCTCACCTTGCTCAGGAGAGCAACTGCACCCAAGAGTGGGGTGTGGGCAGGGGGTGCCCTGGTCCCCAGGTATGTGGGGTGCCAGGGGGAGGAGGTGGTGCTCGTGTGGAGCTCCAGCTCCGTGGGTGGGTGGTTGTGATGACACAGCAGAAGCAGAAATTGTACAAACTCAGACAGGGAGAAGATGTTGGTTCGATCAGTGGAAACGACTAATCAGCAGAAACCACCAGAATTTTCTGAACTCTTCTTACCTTTCTCATGTCTCCTTTCCTCCTTGCTGCAGGCAGATGGTACTTGGTGGGGTGGTGTGCCCACGCTGTGGGATGCTTTGGGCAATGAGTGTTGTCGCTGGCACTGCCCCATGATGAGTGTTGATGGCCCCATCTCAGGCTGGACTGTCCTGAAGACATTTGTTCTTCCTCCCAGAGCTGCGGGATGCTGTAGACACCTCTCTCTCTCTCCCTGCATCCCGGCCCAGACGCCCATGGACTCTGGGCAGACCTCTGCATTCTGTTAATCCATGGCTTTCCAGGACAGAGTAGAGCAGAGGCAGGGACTAAGTGCCTGTCCTACTCATGGGTTTGGAGACACCACCCCTCAGGAAAGGCCTGGGGTATGTTCTTGATGGGCAGGGATGGGAGGTCATGCAGCCCACAGCCCTTATGAAACAGCCTGTTTGCTAACTGGGTAATGGTGCTCTCCAGCAAACTCTTATCCTTCACCAGCAGAGACACCAGCAAGAAAAGCAGCCACCAGTATTCCTCATTAAGGGGAGAAAGAAAGTGCTAAATACCACTACTGCTTGGTTAGCAGAGTGAGGGATGGCAGAGGGCTCTGAGCAGAGCACTTCTCCATGCTGGTCCTGAGAGAGCAGGCACCGCTGTCAGGGCAGAAAGATGGATACCTCGGAATTCGGTGCCCTCACACCAGCCTCTGGCTTTCTTCTTGAGTTGTCATCACCATCAGCTGGCTCAGCTGGTAACAGGGACTTGGGACAGACTGGTAAAAGGCCCAGAGTCACCAGCCCTGGGAGAGAAATGGGAATCTTGGGATAGGAAAAGCAAGGCAAGGCAGCAGAGTGGAGAGAGAAGGACCACAGAGGTGTACAGGAAACTTTAACCACTAAAACCACTAAATACACGAGACTTGGGCTGCTATAGCCTCAGAGAGGCCAAGAGTGGCTGAAGCCTCCTCCATGAAGGAGGTCTGCACAGGGCCCATAAATAACCCTCTTGGAAATAAAGAACTGACTCTTAATTTATTCTGCTTGGATCAAATCCTATCTGCTTATTTTTAGCCTGTGCCTCGTGGTGCAGGCATGTAGCTGACACCATTTCTACCTGCCTGGGAGCCCTCTCTGGACACAGCTGTGGCCAAGTACATGGATGGGATTACCCTGAGAAGGGATGCACAGCCCTCCTTCCCTCCCACGGGTGATTTAAGCACGTTAAATGGGAAGGGAAGAAGGAAGAGAAAGGAATGACATCTATGTGGTTTTTCTGGAGTTGCCCATGCTGATGGCAAGCTCAGCAGAATGAAGACCTTTCATTTCACAGGTTCCTTCCTCCTTTCCCGCAGCTCAAATTGCCCTGCCTTGCACAGCACACACAAGCACTGAGGTTGCAGGCAAAGTCCACTTCCGAGCCCAGCAGTGTGGGAGGAAGTTTTGTGATTAGGATGCACCTGTGAGCACATTCTTAAGCTCCTGGTTTTTTTCCCTGTGTTTTCATTTCCACCATGAATGGCCGATAGCGGCGTGTGGTCACCAAGCCCTTTCAAGACGGGAAAGAAATCCAAAGAACAGTAATAATGGAAAAGATTAAATAGAGGAAATGTAACTTTCCTGTGCAAACCTGCTGCTGGGAGAGGAACCCCCGCCTGCTGTTGTTATTTGGCAGAGCCTGAACTGTCGTGCTTTGCATGGCTGGAGGCCTTGCTTGCTTTCTGAGCAAGCCCTGTCTAACTCAAAGCTTGTCTGGTGCGTTCCCACAGAGCCCCCTGATGGCTTTAGCTTTCATTCCAACAGCCTGCACGTTAATGTTTGGAGTAGCAGGAAAAGTCCCTGTCAACAGCAAAAAGCTTTCCTGGAGCCAGCAGAAGCTCGGGATGAGATGTAGGGGGGCAATAACCACCTCCTAGGTACCTCCTGGTGCCTTCTGCCTGGATGGTTGCTGGGCAGCCACAAGTTCCTGCCTCCCATCTGCCTCTCTCTTCCTGAAGCTTTCACCACGATGCCTATTTTGAGCTGGAGCCCAGGACTGTCAGGTGTTTATCCAGCCTCTGGACTGAGCCTGTGGTCATTCACACAAGGAGTGTCATGGGGGATCTAGCCTCACCAGCCACACAGGGTTGATTTTTTTCTTAAATACTGCCAGAAAAGGGCTGGCAGAGCACTCCTGCTGTGGCAGTGGGTATGAGGAGGGCTGGGCAGTGCTGTGGAGGTGGCTCATCCCTGCTCTGTGAGAAGCATCCTGTGAAAACACTTTTGCAATGAGGTTGCACAAAGCTGGCTCTGTTGCAGGTGAAGCCAGTCCTGCCTCCCTCGGCGGCTGTGCAGTCCCATGTGTGATCCCAGACACGGCCCCACTCCCTGACATTGCTTGCTGGGTTTCGTGTTGTCAGGCTGGGGGCACACCCACAAGGGAGCTGATGCCAAGACTGCCAGGGGACAGCCCACCCCGCTGGAACACTTTAACCTGGCTTTGCCTGAGCACAATACCTCACGCTGGGACACAAACACTTGTGCTCAACCAGCCAGTGCCTATTTGCTTTCCTTATGTAAGGAGAGCCAGGCCAGGGCAGCCAGCCTACTTCCACACCTGCCTGGGGAGCCCTGGAGTGGTGACAGCACTGTCACACTGCTCCTGGTCCCTGAGCCACCCAGGTGAGGTGAGTGCAGCCGCAGCCTCAGTCCAGGGCTGGATGAGAGGTGTGTGGGGCCAACAGCACAGCAGGAAGGAAACAACTTGCGCTGGGGGGAAGGAGGTGTCAGGAAGGAGGATGGTGAGGCCATCCTGCAAGGAACTCGCTGGAGCCAGGTTACACAGCCTCTGAAAAACCAGACTGCAATGGGAAATATGCCTGAGGTAACACCCACGGTGTGAGCTGGCGGGGTGGAGCTGGGCCTGGTGGGTCAGGGTGCTGACCAAGGAGGGAGCACTGCCCTGCTGGGACTCCCTCAGCAGCTCCCTCGGAGCATGGTTCCTGCCCTGGCGTGATCATCCACAATATGCCGATGAGAGCAAAGCAGTGGTGATGTGTCTCGAGGGCTGATGGCTTCGTTGGACATGGCAGTAAGAGCACCTGCCCAAGGACAGAGCTGGAGAACTCCTGTGTCAGTGTGATGACAGCCCAAAGGCTGCCTGGCCAGGCCTTTCGCTGCTTCAGAAAGCACCTGGTCATGGACTGAATCCCTGCTGCCACCTGTAAGGGAGGAAGGACATCTGTGTTCCCAAGGCCACAGCCAGGTAATGCCCTCACTGCCCAGCCACATGCGGGTCTCTCCCATGGCCACAGGGGTTTCCCTAAGCCCATACAGCATGGATCAGCCTGGGAACAATTCTCCTGGGGTGGCTTTACCCTGATCACCCACTCAGCCAGGGGACATTGCTGTATGTTCGTTGGCCTCTCCCCCAAAGACCAGTTTGGGCTTCTTCTGTTGCTTGGCTGCCCAGCTTATCCACCCACAACTGCTCCTGTGTGCTCCAGCACCCCTTCAGTGCAGGGATGAAGGAGAGCAGTTTCACAGTCATTGCTTGGGGCCCCATGA
Source organism: Manacus vitellinus (assembly GCF_001715985.3). Classification (NCBI taxonomy): domain Eukaryota; kingdom Metazoa; phylum Chordata; class Aves; order Passeriformes; family Pipridae; genus Manacus; species Manacus vitellinus. Next base: position 4,650,043 of record NW_021939882.1, read on the forward strand.
GCTGCACCCAGCCTCTCCACGGGCAGTATGGGATGCAGGCAGGGCAGGCAGGGGGGCAGGATGGCCCTCCTGGCACCAGCACTGGGTGGGAGCCAGTGGAGCAGAAGCATGTGGGTCCCCATGCTGCCCTGCCCAGCTCATATCAAAAATGGTCCCAGAAAGGGACCCAGAAGGGCTGGAGGTGCCAAAAAGCTTGTCCTGGCTCATGGGGAGTTTTGGATCTAGACACAGATGCTGCCTGTGACCTGTGTGAGTCACTGAAGGGCTCGGAGTCCTTTTTAACACGATGCTTTTTGCACACTGCGGGTCAGCGTGGAAAAACCCAGGTGCTGCTGTCCCCTCCCTGCGGTTGGGATGAATTTGAGCTCCCAGCTCCGGGAGTTGGCTAAGGAACAGCCTCACTTCTCAATAGCTTGTTTATGAGGATGCAAACACCTCACAAGCATAAAAACAACTTCACGCCAAGTAGCCACTGTCTCCCAGTGCCCTAATCCTGGCAACCACTTCCTTGGTTATATTTTCATTTCTGTTTTCTCTGCCCCCTTTTCCGTGGCTGAGCAGCTGCTGAGCAATGGCAGAGCCGAGGGGCAGTGGCGGGGGGTACCATGGCATCAACGAAGGCGGCACACCGGAGCTGCAGCAAGGCCGTGGAGACACCGGGGGCCTGGCCGTGTTATTTATGGCAGAGGCGAGGCGGTGTGTCCCCTGCTCTCCAGCCGCAGCTGCTGC
>NW_021939882.1:4651387-4695835 GCF_001715985.3 Manacus vitellinus
GGGCGGCCGTGTCCGCGATACGGACTGGGATGCCCGGAGCCCCCTGGTTACAGACAGGGATGCTGGGAGCCCCTTCGTTACAGACAGGGATGCTGGAAGCCCTCTGGTTACAAACAGGGATGCTGGGAGCCCCCTGGTTACAGACAGGCGTGCTCGGAGCCCCGTGGTTACAAACAGGGATGCTCAGAGCCCCCCCCGTTACGGACAGGGATGCTGGGAGCCCGTTCGTTACGGACAGGGATGCTGGGATGGGACCCACTGAGGTGGCAGTCACAGCTCAAACGCGGGCAGTTGCCCGGGAGGAAGGGCTGGGGAAACGAAAGCCGCTCCTTCGCTCTCCAGCTGCTCCAACGCTGCCCAGAAATGCTGCGTTTTAATTTTGCACAGTTCCTTTACCCCTCCGATGCCTCAGGCCAGGGGGGTGAGCAGAGAGAAGAAGGTTTCTGCAGCCTGGGGAAAACCCCCCAAAGCAGCTGCGTGCTCTGGGGATGCTGCTGCGGGGATCAATGCTGGCATGCCCTGAGCTGCAGGACATCCCTCCAGAGCTGGGGGGGTGTCTCAGGTCAGGGCTTTCCACCTGCCTCCACCACAGCCCTTCCTCTGTGCAAGGGTTTTGCCTGGGCAGAGGACACTGAGCTTGTCCAACAGTCCTTGATGGAAATCCTTCTGCCTGGACACCTTGGAAGCATCCAGAGGGGTGCAGAAAAGTGCCTTCTACTTCCCATGTCATATAGGAGCCAGTGCCATGCCACAGGCAGGGGAGGCAGCCAAATTGCAGAGGGCAGGGATGACAGCTGGCAGGGTGACGTACCCCTGTCAGGCAGGTGGAGGTCCAATGCCCTCTCACTTGTGTTTGCTTGCTGTGCCAAACCCAGCTCTCCTCCAGCACAGCAGTGGGCGTATGCCAGGAGGGGACATTCGCCCTGCTTATTAACTGGACCCTCCCCAGCAGAGGCTTGGGCTGTCCTACCAGCCCCTCTCCCTGCTCCCACTGCAGGGGCCCGGGGCTGCAGCTTCCAAAGTGGGCACCTGGCTTGTTGCAATCTGGCTGTGGAGGTTGGCACTGGCTGGGCAGGCAGCAGAGAGCAGGGACAGAGCCGGCCTTCATGTGCTGCTGCTTGTGCCATCTTGCTTTTACTCTGCCAAGCCACCTCTGCTTTGCCTTTGCTCTTCACCTCCTCCACAGGCAGGTGGAAAGCCTGGCAGAATTCCTTCCCCTGGCTGGGATCTGGATCCAGCCAAGCTGTGCACTGTGCTGGTGTGGGCCGTGCCACATCTTTCTCCCTCAAGGCCTCCTGCCAGGAATCAACCACTATCTGTGATGCTTTGGGAGCTGCTCCATCCTGCTCGGTATCAGTTAGAGCAGAGCATGTTTCCTGAGAAGAAAACAGTCATGAATCAGCTCTGATTTTCCACACTCTCTGCAGGCAGACACAAGGCAGTGCCCCGTGCCAGGCAGGGCACAGGCATTGCATACCAGGGGCTGCCAGTGCATCTGGCAGAGGCGTCAGCAGTTTTGCCCACTTCTCCCCCCCATCCCAGTGGCTTTTAAACCAGCTCTCGCTGTCACAGAAGCATCTCTTGTTCAAGCACTGCAGAAACACTCTTTGTACTTTGAACAGGGCCCTTAAAGACAAGGCAAGGTGCCAGGCGCCGACAGCCAGGGCAGGGAGGGAACAACTGGCCCTGGCAGCAAGGAGCTGGAGCAGAGGTGGCAAACCCCACTCTGCCCTCGAGGACAGCCCCAGCACAGTCCCAGAGCTGTGTGGGAGCTGCCAGGCCCCTGCCTGCACCTGGAGGCCTCTCTTGCCTGTACCCTGGCCCTGCATATGGTCCCTGGAGTTTGGGCACATGCATGTGTGTGTGTGTGTGGCAAGTCCCTGCCTGCCACACGTGGGTGTCTGCCCACGGCAGCCAGACTGTTCCTGCCTTGCAGCACTTCATGCTTTTATGGAGTGTCATCCATGCCTTGCTTGTAAATGCAGATGGATTGAGTGTCCCTGGGGATGTGCCGTGTGGTGCCCCTGGCACAGGGGAGGGAGCACGGCCACTGCTCTGGGTTGTGCACCAGAGCACCAGCCTGCCCTTGCCACAGCCTGTTCCTACCTCCTGCCACCCCTGCAGAGTGCCCTGCCGAGATGGCGAGTGCCAGTGGGGCGGAGCCTGATGCTGAGGATGCAGAGGAGGCTGAAGAGGCCATCTACGAGGAGGTGCTGCCCTGTGACAGGATGGAGCTGAGCCAGCGGCTGGCTGTAGAGGAGCTCATCACTACCGAGGCCAGCTATGTCCACAACATCCAGCTCTGTGTGTCGGACATCCGGGCACACCTCCAGAAGAAGCAGGTGACGTGGGGTACATCCCCCTGCCCAGGGGCTGGGCACTGTGGGGTGAATCTGTTGAGAGCGGCAAGATGCCCAAATCCCTGCAGGGAGGTTACCATGTGCTCACCTTCCACCTTCCTGCTGGGCTCCCCCTGACCAGGCAAGGTATGGGGTTGGATGGGCATTTGGTCTGACCAAGTACAGATATCCTACAACTGTAACCCTGTGTCTGTAATGTGAAAAGACCTCACTGCCCCACTTTGGAGCACAGACAGGTCTCAGCATTCCCAAAACCTCCTGAAACAGAGCATTGCTCCAGGTCCTGGGGTGTCACACGGGGCAGATGAGTGCTCAGGGGGGCGTGAGTGCCTCTGGAACACACAGCCCATCTCTGACATATTTGGCTTAGCCTGGGGCATCTTTGTTCCCTTCAGCTGCCTGATCTGGACCTGGAAGGGCTCTTCTCTAACACCGACGACATCCTCCATGTCTCCAGACGGTTTCTGAAGGGTCTTGAGGCCACGGCCACCCAGGGGCAGGAGCAGCTGCTCTGCATCAGTAAGTGGTGCACTGCCAATAGCTGACCTGTGCCCACCCATGCCTTTGCTGGTGCTGGAAGTGCCACTGCCCAGCGCTGGGCATGTGTAGATTCCATCCCCATCCCACCTGCCCTGACACCTCCTGCACCTCCCCTGGCTCTGGGAAGTGCTGCTGCCAGCACATCGGTGTCCGCAGGGAGCCTGCCCCACAGAGTCAAGGCAGACCTGCCCAGCCTGCAAACAGTGGAGGGGGAAGATCATCAGGCCCAGCTAGACAGAGGTGCCTGGCTGCAGAGCACTGCTCTGTCACCCTCGGCTGGCACTGCTTTGCTGGCTTCACCCTTCCAGCAGGCTGGGGAAAACCCCCCACTCTCTGAGGGGTTTTCTCTGAGGCCATAGGAAAGGACCAAACTTTCCAGCCTCACTCTCCTTCCCCAGGCACCCTGTTCCATGAGTTCAAGGAAGAGATGGAGACTGTCTACAAGATCTACTGTGCCAGCTACGACCATGCCCTCCAGCTGGTGGAGAGCTACCGCAAGGACCCCAGGCTGCAGGAGGAGATCTTGGAGACTCTGAATGCCACAGTGTAGGTACCTGCTGCTGAGGCCACCACCTTCCTCTCCCTGTTTTACCTACTGGCTTTGCCCTTCAACTCTCTGGACAAGCTACCTGTATGGATATGTGTCCCCAGTCTGGGTGTAATATCATGGCCACTGCCTTTGTGGCATTTCCTGGTGTAATCCCTGGCAACCCGTCCTGGATCCTTGGGGCCACTTGCCAAAGGGCCACTACAGTTGGTGATTTTTTATGGTGGACCCCAAAATAAAGGATGGGTGTCATGGGCAGCTGCTGCCTCCCCCACTGTTCCCCAACTTGACCAGAGAGACAGGCTGCCCCTGTAGGACCTTCCAAACCCGTCCTGAACTATCAGGTGGGTCACAAACACTGTTAGAGCCAGGAGATGCAGGAGTGGCAGTGGAGAAGCTCCTGGGATTTGCTGCTTAGAGCATGGGTGATGTGATTCCTGAATGAGATATGCCTTGCCTTTGGGTCAAAGGGGAGTCTTGCCTGCACTTTGCTCACTCTCTCCCTCCCTGTTGCTCACAGAGCGAGCACAGATCCTGTGTCTCATAGCTAGACAAGCACAGCACTGTTCAGGGAGGCAGGGTGCCCATGTGGGGCTGGCACTGCCCTCGGGGCTGACGGGGACAGCAGTGGCCCCGCAGCTGGAAAGGAGCAAGGGTTCACAACCAGAAATCTCCTATGACTTTTGGGCTGCTGTCTCCCCAAAACACTTGCAGAGAAGCTGGCAGGAGCAGCGGGGCAGGAAGGCAGCTCTCCACACCAGCCTTGAGCAATTCCCCTCTCCATCAGGCCTCACACAGGCGCATCAGACCTCAGCTTCTTCCTGGTGATGCCGGTGCAGAGAGTCACCAAGTACCCACTGCTGCTGGAGAAGATCCTGAAGAACACCCCAGCCAGTTCCAGTGCCCACTCAGCCCTGCAGGCAGCTGCTCGTGCCATGGCCCAGGTCAATGCCAACATCAACGAGTACAAACGGCGCAGGGAAGTAGGTGAGCGGTCGGGGGGCTCAGTGCAGGCAGGGGGCACAGCCCCTGGGAACCCTCAGCCCAACCCCAGTTGTCTCCCCTTGGTGTTGCGCTAATTACCACTTAAATCAGTTCAAAGCTCTCCTGCTCTCCACCCATCCTGCCTGGTGGAGCCACACACTCTGTGCAGGCAGCTCCTGGAACTGCTCTGGTCCTGTAAATGCCACTCTGGGCAAGACCTGAAGGCTGCAGGAGCAGAGTGGCATGGGCAGGGGGGCTGAGGATAAAACCAGTCTGTCTGCATTCCTGGGTCTGGGGAACTGAAAAGAACACTCCTGCCCTTGAGACAGGAGAAATCAGGCTCTCCACAGATGGGAGCTTGGCTTCTTTCTGGTTTCCCTAGTACTTTCCTTCTTTGATGTGGGTTGTGCTTATCCTGTTGATCAGCCCCAGCCCCTGTGCTGTTCACCCTTGTTGCCTGCTCAGGCTGCTGAGGATGTTGCCATGAAGTCTCCTCTTCTGATCTTTTCCCCCCCCACTTTGTGTCGCCCCCACCCGAGGCAGCAACCAAATACAACAAGGCCGAGCACCTGACGCTGCGGGATCGCCTGGCGCGCCTCAACACCCACTCCATCGCCAAGAAAACCACGCGGCTGAGCCGGCTCCTCATGCACGAGGCCGGCATCGTGGCCAAGGTGGGCAGCCCACACCCCTCTGCCTGCACCCAGGGACCTGCTGCCTCTCCTCAGGTCAATTCTGGGGCTTTCTGCTGCTCCCGAGGTGCCTCCCCCAAGGAATGGGGAGTGTGGGGCCAGGGTGGGGTGGCTGATGCTGACACAGGAGCCACAGTCCCATTGTGGAGCAGCCTAAGGATGCCTCCTGGTCCTCCATCCCAAGGACCAGCAGGGCAGGAGGGATGCAGGGACACACCTCGCTCCCTTCCTCGGAACATTGCAGGGCAGAACTTTGGCCCCAAAGGACCTACAGGATCCTTGAGCATCCTAACAAAAGCAAAGACACCCTGTGTCCCCCAGCACCACGACCACACCAAAAGCCTTGTTGCTGCTTGCACCCCAAGCAACCCATGTCTTGTCCCCTCTCCAGATTTCTGGAGCCCCTCAGAGTCTCCCCTGCCTGTCCCCAGCCCTGTCAGCTTCAGGCAAGTGCCTGGCTTCTGTGTTAGCCCCCTGCAATGGGAACCTGGCTGGTAATAAGCTGCCTCTTGCCTTGCAGACAGAGGATAAGGAGTATGATGACCTGGAAGAGAAATTCCAGTGTGTGGTGTCCAGTGTGGCCACCCTGAAGGAGAACGTAGCATCCTACCTGGGCCATTTAGAGGTAAAACCTTGACCACTGGCAAGGAGTTGGCCCTGTTCAGGCTTCAGGACCTGTTTGTTGGGATTGTAGAACACTTAGGAAAGCAATAGCTGCTGGGGATGTTCAGGGATTTGCAGCTCAGCTAAAGTGTCCTGTTGTGTCGGGGAGTTGCACAACATCCAAGGATTGCTCAGGTCCAGGGGAGCTTAAACCAAAGCTGAGGCTTTGACAACACAGTCTGAGCTGATGCCATTTGAGAATAATCTGTCCTTAAACTTATCATTATTTCAAGGTCTTAAATGACTGAAAAGGCCAAGTGTTGTTCAGCCTGGGGATTCTTGCTTTAATAACGGATGTAAGGCAGAAATGTCCCCATATCAGTCCTGACAACAAATTTCCCTTCTGAAATCACCTGGGTCAGCAGCTACTGTGATTTTCTCATAGAAATTCCTTGGGGCATCTGAGGGAAATGAAAGTATGAGCGATGGCAAAACATGCAATCCCCAGACAGTATTATCAGGAAAGCCTCAGGAAATGGCAGAGGGTTCAGAAAGCAGCAGTTCATGGGCTGGAAAGACCTTGTCATAAAAATATTGAGAAGGGCTCCCCATATAGGATTGGGCAGGAGGTAAGGGAGTCTGATGCTTTCTCCCTTTCAGGCATTCCTGTTGCCCACCCCACACCAGCGTGACCTGCAGATGGATGAAGGACCTGCCCAGCAGTATCGGCACTTCGCAGAATGCCTCCAGTACACTGTCTTCCCAGAGTTTGTGAGTGCTCCTTGCCTGCACATCTCCTTCAGCCAAGCATTGCTCTCCCCACCTTCTGCCAGGGCACAGTGGGGGCTGGCTGCTCACACAAGGCAGGGCAGCCAGGAGCTGAGGGGGACCCCAGAGCAGTGTCCTCACAGTCCCCTGAGGCCTCAAATTTGCAGCAGAGCCAGGAGCAAGTAACAGGATCCACCAGCAGTCCCAGACACATGAAGTGAGGAACCAGCTTCAGGGTCTATCCAGAAGAGAAGGGAGGGCCTGGACAGAGTCACAACTACAACACAGCTCCAGAGCCCATCCAGGACTGGAGACAAGCTGCACTGTCTCTCTGATGGGTGCATCCAGGAGCTGGCCTACCTATAGCAGAGATCCAAGGACACAGAAACCAGCACACCCACAGTAACAGGCAGGGGCAGAGGGCCCTTAAATGGGCTATGGGCAGGAGTGTGGAGGGAGGCCCAGGTAAAACTGGTCCCGGCCATTAAGGGCTCCTACCTGGTCATTTGCATGGAGCACAAGTTAGGAATTGTGGCAGGCATGACTGCTCTCTACCAAGGGTTTGCTTTGCTTGGCATCCTATGTGCCTTCAGGAAAAGATGCCTCAGATGCTTCCCACTCCACACAAAGCCCCTCAACAGGTCCCCAAGCCTTTTACGCCCCATAAGACAGTGCCCCGTGCAGGCAGCTGGTCCCGTTTGGGGAGCTCACTTTGGGGTTTGGGTTCTCTCACCTCACAGAAGCGACGGCTGGACAGGCTGGTCTGCCAGCCCCTCAGCAGCCTCTCAGACATGCTGGTGGGGCCACAGCAGCTGGTCAAGAAGCGCCTGGACAAGCTGCTGGACTACGAGGAGATCCAGGAGCGGAAGAGCGAGATGGGCAGCGTGACATATGACGAGGAGGCAGCCATGAACACCTACCTCGCCATCAATGACCTGCTCATGGCAGAGCTCCCGCAGTTCAACCAGGTGGCTGTGCAGCTCCTGAGGCAGATCCTGTGCTCCTTCAGTGCCCTGCAGCGGGACTTGGCTGCCCAGGTCCTGCAACGGGCAGACAAGGAGCTGGAGCAGGTGAGTATGACCCGTCGGCGTGTGTGCCCAAACAGGCACATGAGCTGAGCCAGATCTTCTGCAGGCTTGAGACATCTTAGACATCCAGGCTCTGAAGGTTTGCTGTGGCCCAAGCCCACCCTTGCAGACAGGATTTGTAAGCAATCTCTCCTCCTCCCTGCCTGGGGAAAGCCAAATTTTCTCTTCTGCACTGCCAGAAACTGTTGCTTTCTCTTTGCGGACACTACTGGTAATTTATTGGTGTGCTGCTGCCTGAGAGATCAGTGTTAACTCTGAGCTCCTGAGAGCTCTGTGCTAGGAAGGCAAGGAGGAGAAAGGCAGCTTCTGGCTTGAGGAACAAGGATCCCTCAACACCCATCACCTGGGAGATGTCTCCCAGAACTCCTCCCTGTGGTACTCTTGAGCCTGATGCAAACATGGAGGGTCAGGGCAGTGGAAAGCCCTGGGGCAGAGCATGGCTCTGGACTGATCCATGATCAGGATGAGAACAAGGTGCAGCCAGGTGCAGGTGTCCTCTCTGGCACTGCTCATACCTAGTCAGGAGAGTGGGTTACCCTTGCTGAGTCTGGGCTGCTTATGCTGCAGACGTCTACCCTGGAGCTACACCTACCTGTCTCCCTTTATAGTCATTTGGGACAGGCTGTGAGCTCAGGGCTGGACAACAGGAGTGAGGGACTGCTCTGGTTGGCTGAATACAACCCAAGAGCCCCATGTGTGATGGTCCTGCCCAGAGAAAGTGGCTCACAGTCAGAGAGGTGCATCTTTATTAGCCAGGTCTGTTCTCTTGCTTTCTCAACCCTTTTCTTCTTGCTCCTTCTCTTCTGACCCTACCCACAGCTCTTCCTCTCCCCAGGGCCCTCTCTGATCTCAGAGTTTGTCTCCACAGATGCCCCATGGCCACATGCCTCTGCCCAGTTTCTGGAAGGTGGTGGAAGACACCTTGCAGCAGTCAGGTGCTCAGATCCGGACCTTCTGCCAGACCTTTGAGACCGTCATGCCGAGCCCTGTGACACAGGTAGGGGTTGGGAAGGGGATGTCTCAGGCCAGCTGGATAAAGAGATAGAACTCTGACCCCCCAGTGCAGGACATCCCCTCGGCAGGGAGGCTGGCTGAGAAAGTGACCCAGACGGTTGCCATGGCCACAGTATTTCCCGCTGACAGCAGCTGGCTGGAAATAACCAGGGATGAAGCAGCTCAGCAATTCTGGTTCTGGGCACTCATCTCCAAACCATGGGGTAGAGCAGATAGTGTGAAGGAGGCTAGGGGTCCTCTAACCTCTCACTGGGATGTGATCCTGCAGAAGGGAGGGCATGTGTACACGGAGGGCCTCAGTCTCCTGTGTGTTTCATCAAGTGCTCCCATGTCTCCTGCTCCCCGCCAGCCTCTGAACCCTGCTGAGGAGCGAAAGGTCCTCTCCCTTGTGAGCAAGCACGGCCCAGACAAACTTTACCAAGTGACAAGCAACATCAGTGGCAGCAAAGACTTGGACCTGACCTTGCTGAGGGGACAGATTGTAGCTCTTCTGCAAAGTGCCGACACGAAGGGGAACACGAGCAGATGGCTGGTGGATGCTGGAGGTACCGTGAGCACGATGGGCAGCCTCCCCCTGCCTTGGCACCGGGGTCAGGAACCAAACCCACACCACTTCCTCATCCTGAATGAAACAGCAGGCCATGGCCTCCTGGGTCCTCCCTTCCAGGCTTTGTTCAGCCCAAACCCACCTCAGCTTTACCAGCTACACCCGTTGCCATTAGCTGTGAGGTTCAGGCGTCCCGATTCATTCCCCGAGGGAACACTCATGAAGTGTTGTGGCTGAGAAAGGAGAATCCATGCACACAGAAACACATGGAATTCCTCTTTTGTGGGAGGGGGTTTCTGCTGGATATTCCCTAGTGATGGACTAGTTTGAGCAGGGCCACTGTGCCAAGCCAAGCAACAACCAAAGTGTCATTCCTCTCTCCTCTGACCAGTCCTACATGTGTCAGGTAGTGGGGCCCCATGACCTGTGTGTGTCCATGTCCTCCAGGTCCCCGAGGGTTTGTGCCTGCTGCAAAACTCCAGCCGTATTCCCCGGTACAAAGCCAGCAACGCGGGATGGATTTGCTAACCCCGGAGAGTGGCACAGAGAGAAGGAGACATTCCTATGCATTACCTGAAGCTCCCAAGCCCCAGGTGGCCACCTTCACCCCAACATTCCAGGTGAGAGTGGGGGACACCCCCAGGGCCATTCCTAGCAACACCACCAGCTCCATGCTAGTTCTTGTGTGGGTGGGAAGGTGGACCTGCTTTTCCAGCACACACATGGTCACACATGTGCAGCCACGTGCCCAGCAGGGAGTGTCACACCCCCGTGTGAGTGTCACATGAAGCTGATGTCCTCCTTGCTGGCACCAGGGGGAACAGAGCAAGACAACTGTGCTTGGTGGGTCCCCAGTGTCCCTCCATGCGTGTCACTGCAGCGCTGCCCTCTCAGAATGGCCTGCCCTGCCATGTGTGTCCATCTCCTTTTGACTCTCATGTCCAGCAATGGCTTCCTCCCTCCTTCCCTGCCTTTCACAGGTGGTCGCCGGCTTCTCCTTCGCAGCCAGGAGTCCGCAGGAGGTGAATCTCCAGGCAGGGCAGCCCGTGGTGGTGCTGGAGCCACACGACAAGAAGGGGAGCAAGGAATGGAGCCTGGTGGAGGTGAACGGCCAGAGGGGCTATGTGCCCTCCAGCTACCTGGTGACCGTCCCCGTGCAGGAGCCCATGGGCTGGAGCTTGCCCGTGTGAGCATGGCCAGCCCACACCCAAGGGCACGGGCTTCATCAGATGGGAGCAGTCGGCTTGGTACCGGAGGACTCCTCACGGGAGATGCTGGAGGGAGGCAGCCCCAGTCTGGGAAGGGTGGGCAGAATATGGCCCGGGGGACAGGGGTGCGAGGATGGCGTGGAGGAGTGGTGGTGGGAGGCGTGAGGGTGCAGGAGTGGTGGCAGGAGGCGTGAGGGTGCCCCGTGTGTGTGTTTGCACAACGCAAAGCAGCACTGAGGGAGTGAGGGCAGGTGGCTGCAGTTATCCAGGGATTTGCTGAATTCTTTGTCAGTGACAAATGTGCCCCAGGGGATGATGAGGCAGCATCGTCCCTGGTTAGATCAGGACTGAGTTGCAAAGGTGCAGTGCTGCAGAGAGGCCCTAAGCCGGGCATGGGGCACCTGGGCACTGAGCACTTGGGCATCTGGGCATCTGCACAGCTGGACACCTGGGCAACTGGACACCGGGGCACTCGGGCACTTGAGCACCGGGGCACTTGGGCACCTGAGTGCCCGCGGCAGCGCTGGCCCCGCCCGGAGCGGCCACCAGAGGGAGCCCCGAACCAGCGCCCAGTGCCCGCTTGGCGCGTACTGGGAGCACTGGTGCGGGGGCCGTGGGGTGCGGGGGCACAGCCCGGTATGGGACGGAGATCCCGGCTCCCAAGGCTCCCTGAGCGCCCCATCCCCCTACGACCCGGCGGTTGACGGAGGTCCCGTGGAAGAGGTTTTTGGGAGAATCAGTAAGTGCCAGTCAGTCCCTGACCTAAGGCTCGGTCTGAGGATGGAGACCACACTCCCTCCTTCCCCTGCCACCACTCCTGAGGCTCCCCAGCTCCGTGCCTCAGCTTCTCTGCCGTCGTGCTGACACTGTTTGGAGATGCTGATGGGGCTGCGGGTTGGCAGCCGTGCCCACGGCAGCACTGCCATGGTGTCAGAGCCCCCAGGGCACCGCGGGAGAGCTCAGACCATGGGACCACGCTGACCACCCCTCGCCCACCGTGGGCAGTGCAGGCACCCGCCGGTGCGGCAGCCTGGCGTCGTCCCGGCTGCCCTGGGCATCCGCATCAAAGGTGCGGTGTCCCGGCTGGCGAGCGCCGGCACGCCGGGCCCCGTGCCCTGCCGACGGACAGGCAGCACGCCCGGCCACCCACGGGCTCCCCGGGGGATGTGGGGACTGCATGCGGGTTCCCACGCTGCGGGCTGGGCAGGGGGGCAGAGGTGGTATGTCCTCACCCAAGCCTTGTGCCATGTGGGGAGGGATGGGGTGGATGCCAGGCAGGTGAGGACAGGCCCCAGACACTGTTGTGTGCACCCCACATGTGGGTCCATGTGCCTGGTTTGAGGCAGAACTCTGTGGGGTTCACTCTCTGCAGGGTCCTGGGGTTATCTGGGGGGCAGCTGCCTCTGCTCAGGAGCCATTGGAAGCCCCGAGCTCACCCACATGCAGGACGTAGTGAGGTGTCCCAAATCCCTGCTGCCTCTCTTGGGTCCTCACTCTATCTGCCTACCCAAGCCCATCTACTAGCACTTGCCAGGCTGACAGGCTTGCAGGGCAAGGTGGAAACAGTCCCTGCACATCCCACAAGCAGATGTACAGGAGCCACCCTCCAGTGCTCTGCAGGCGACACTGCACTGGGGACATGCTGCTTGTGTCAGGCAGCAGCTGCCTGTCCTCTGTCCCTTGTCAGATAAGGCAGTTGTGCTCCAAGCGAGGTGCAGCCCAAGCACCAAGAGGGTCCTGAGCCAGCCAGCACCAGCACCCTGCCCAGCAGCAGTGGGACTGGTGTCCTGCCCACCCCAAGGTCCTGGTGGCAGATGGTCCCAGCTAGGAAGAGGGAATCAGCTCATGGGGCTCCTCTGGTCTTTGGATCCAAAGGGGTGAGCTGGGCTCTGCAGTTGCCACCAGCCCTGCTGCCAGCCTGGATGCCCATGGGACCTTCACCATGTCCTCAGGACATGGCCTAGTACTTGACTGCAGGATGCAGGTGCCAACATCCCTCACTTCTCTCATGATTTCACCCAAACTCACTGCACTGCTGCTGCCCTGAGTCTGGAAGTGCCCTCTTGGAGTCCCTGGTGGGTACAGGGCTCTTCCAGCCTAAACATGACGGGGGATAAAGGGCACAAGCGTGCCTTTAAATAGCCCGTCAAGGACAGGCTCTCCCAGGAGGAATGCTCTGGCTGGTCCGGTGGAACATGCCTGTGGCCAGGGGCATGGGGTGACAGCTGGGCAGGGATGGCTGCTCAGGAGGTCAGGTCAAGGTCAGGCATTGCCCTGACTGGGCACCACGGCGCCGTGGCTTGGCACCACGGAGGCAGAGCCATGCAAGGGGGAGGGAAACACATGACAGGCCAGTGTTTTGCCATGCCCAGGGGCTGATCTGTGAGGTGGCAGCAGAGCCAGGCAGGCACTGCTGCCTGCAACCTGCCTGCCAGCCTGCAAGGAATTTGGCACCGACACAGCCTGGCTGCCAGAGCAGCCTCTGGGGCGACTCCGGTTATCCAGGAGCGGCTGTTGCACTCCTGTCCGGGCTGATTCATATCCTGGACGTGAAGGCATTTGGACAGCGTCCACCTGTGGGGTGTGACAGTGCACGGCCATGTCCCCAGGGCATGGGGCGCCAGCACGGTGGCAGCTCAGACTCTGCTCTCTCCTGCTCTGTGGGGCGTGCTGGGCCCTGGGGACACAGGGTAGAGGGCCACAAAGCACATCTCCAGGTGAAGACACCTGGATTGCAGGAGGATGGCTGTGCCCAGGTGTCGATGTGCCCGATGGCTCTGCTGGGGCACCCAGGAAGCAGAGGGGGGCAAGAGGAAAGCAGCTGCCAGGGAAGCCCCAAGCCCAGGCTCCCAAACCCAGACCATCCCTTCACCACAGAAGTGCAGAATAGGAGTAGGGGAACAACAGAGCAATGGAGGGTGGGGAAGGAAAGGAGAGAGGGGACCCAGAAGGAGCAGGGCGGTTGCCCTGGGCTGAAGGGCACAGCCAGCCCAAGCGGGGCTGTGACTGTGGGCATGGAGCTTGAGTTCACCCTCTCTGTGAGGCTGAGCTGGCTCTGAGCAGAGCTAGCCTATGCTGCACTGTTGCCAGGCCCATAAGGAGCAGCCCTGGCCCCCATCAGCCCCCACTGGCCCCTCGTGCACCAACCATGACCAGCATGGCCTGAGGGAGGGCTGAGCCCCACAGAGAGTGGCCCTGGGGCTGCAAAGCAGGAGTGGAGGTGTGAGCAGCAGTGCTCGCTCCAGGCTGGTGCAGCTGGCACCTGAATTGTCTAATAAAGTGTGAAATTGCTTTCATGCTCTGCTACCTTTGCTGAGATGGACCGTCATTACGGCCCCCCCTTCCCAGCCCGCAGCCGGCTGTGCCGATGTCCTGCTGTCGCTGCGCTGCCAGATGAGCCCCGGGCTGGAGCTGTGCCTGGCACAGCCCCGCGGGACGGCTGTGCCAGGGGCTGCCCGTAGTCCCTCCCCTCCCTCTCAGCCCCTCTGCTGTGCCTGCCCCATGTAAAAGCACAAGCTGCTGCTGCTGCATCACCCTGGATGGGGGCAGATCTCTGCCGTGGGACTGGGGGCTGCCCTCCCACTTCCTTACCCCTATCAGATGCCCTCGGGGTGCTGGGATCAGCTCAGGTTCGAGCCCTGCCCTGGGGCTGTACCGCTGCCAAAGCCCTGCCCTTGCCCATCAGATACAGCCCTTGAGGAGACAGGGCTCCATTCGGAGATAGGGCTCCATCCTGCTGTGCCAGGGGCCGCCTCAGACCCTCGCTCAGGCAGCAGAGAGCTCCCACCTTGGCAGGGACAGAGGGTCAGCCTGGTTCCCCCTCACCGGTGGGTGACTAATTGCTGCTGAACCACCTGGATGTGCACAGAAACTGTTCTCCAGCTCTAATAACAATAATCAATCATCCTGCTCTGTGCAGGGGTTGTGGGAGGTTTTCCAGAGCTGGGGAGCTGGCGGGGCTGGTGGGGAGATTGTGGTGCCAGTGGAGGGGCTCCCCTGAGGGGACACAGAAGTCTCAGCTCCGGTGGTGGCTTTCCTCCTGCACTGCCTGCTGGGAGGGCAATCCATACCCAGGTACACCCCGCAAGGGGAAGTGCCATCTCCTACTGCTGGTGCTCCTGGGTCTGTGCAAGCTGTGATTTTGGAGGGAAGACCAGCTGGGAGCCCAGGTTGGGCATGGGACACAGGATGCTCCCTGCTCCAGAGTATCCTGCGAGTCCCTGTGCCAAAGGGGCAGACACGAGTGCCATGGAGCTGCTGAGTGAGAGCAGTCTGGGATTTTTGCAGGGATCAAGATACTTTGCCCCGGGGAAATGGTGCCACGTTTTCCCAGCCACTGATAAAGTTAAACCCTTGATCTGGTTTAAGATTTAGCCCACAAGGCAAGCCTGGGTAGGACAGCAATGCCGTTAGTGCCACTGGCTTGCTGACACTTGCCCAGGGGTCTGGCCCCACTGCCTGTAGCTTAGCTCAGCTGTTGGAGCACGTTCCTGCAGCCAAACCCCCCTAGCAGATCACATTCCCAGACTCAGACCCCACTATTAGAGCACATCCTGGCAACCAGGCCCCGCTATCCCTGGGCTGCATCCAGGCTTCTGCATGAGGAATGGAGCTGGAGCATCCCCAGAGGCTGAGCTGAGGCTGGGCAGGCAGATGGCACATGGCCAGGGAGAGGAGCATCCCGCCTGGAGCTGCTCTTTCTTTGGTGTAACTTTATAACCCATGTCCTGCAGCCGCCTGCCCTGTCTGCAGTACCACCCCTCTGGGGGAGGCTTCATGCCTTTGGGAAGCCAGCCGGGTCCTGACATGAGTCAGCTGGAACAGCCAGGCAACACTATCCATCACAAATAGCTCATCCAGTCCCTACCCCCTGCCCCTGCCCCACCGTGACCCGGGGGGACCCCAGGCAGGATCTCAAGCTGGTGGTCCTGAGGCAATGCAGCCTTTCCCCTGGGGCTTCCTTGGCCCCATGGCACAAGGGCTTCATCTGCTGTGGCAGAAAAAGGCAGATCTCTGAGCGCTTGTCTTGTCCCCAAGGTCACCCTGCTGGCTGGAGAGCACCTCAGGGCTTTCCAGAGGCCACAGGAGGTAAGGAATGAGTGTGGTGGGGAGGAGGTGCAGAATATTCTCATGCCCTCCCTCCAGCCCCTGTGACAGCTGCCCTGTCCTGTTACCCAGCTCAGCAAAGGGGATAGATACCCATGGCCACAGCTCCCCTCAAATGGGCCACCAACTCAGAGTCAAGAGCCATTCCAAAGCCCTCTCCTCACATCAGGCATGAGAGGCAGAAAGGCTGCCTCATTCCCGCCTCACGTTCCCACTGCCAGAGCCATCCCATAGAATCATGGAATTATAGAATGGCCTGGGTTGGAAGGAAGCACAAAGATCATCTACCTCCAACCCCCTACCATGATCAGAGACACCTTCCACCAGTCCAGGTTGCTCCAAGCCCCATCTAACCTGGCCTTGAACACTTCCAGGCATGGGGCAGCCACAGCTTCTCTGGGCAACTCGTGCCAGGGCCTTGCCACCCTCACAGGGAAGAATTTCTTCTTAATAGGTAATCTAACTCTACTCTCTTTCGGTTTGAAACCATTCCCCCTTGTCCTGTCACTACTGGAGAAAACCAGTCACTGGGAGCAGCCAGGCGAGTGCACTCTAACCCAGCAGCATTCCCAAGCCCTCCTTCATTAGCATTCCTTCTCTCCCAGCCTGCACAGCCTGTTCCCAACGCCCCTAGTGTTAATTGAATTACTTCCCCCAGAACTGCCAATGCTTTAGGGACTCTGAGCATCTGCATACACCACCGGCAGCCTGCTCTGTGCCTGCCCAGCCCTTCCCGTGGGATGAGCCAGCTGCGGGGAAGAAAAACAGATCCAGCAATGGCAGGTCCAGGTTGGTGCGAAGGTGCAAATGGTTCCATTGAAAGGACTCACGGAACGAAGGGAATGGAGTAAAAGTGCAAATCAGGAGCCCCAAGGTTTGGGGAAGACCCCTGGTAACATCTGTAAGCATCCAGAGGGGCTGGAAAATACCCTGCTGCCACTCCAGCCCTCGCTGTGCCGGCTGCCAGGCAGTCCGTGCAGTTATCAAGCCGTCAACCCAAGGCTGTTCCTGCATCTCTACCCGAAGGAGAGGATTTGTGGATCTAAAATTTGCATTCGTTGGGCTGCACCCGACTATAGGTACAAGCTGCAGACACGAAGCCTTTTGTGTGCCCGGCCGCATCCTGGCTGGGATTTACCTAAAACAGCCCCAGGGAGGAACGGCTGGGCGGGGATGGGGGGGGAAAGGGAGGGAGGCTGCCTGGTGTTTGTTTTTACTAATGAAGCCCCATAATCAAATCATTTCAATTTTAATTGTAAAGCCAGCAGGCAGATTTCTGTCTCCAGATGGGACGTGATAGGAATAGTTGAAGGCTGGGCACGTTCTGCTGCTCACCTTAACATTTGGAGCAAGGCAGATGGGAGCAGTGCTGGGGAAGCTCCCACCCTGCCTGGGAACAGCCTGGACCCCCAGGGATCAGGATTTGAGGTGGGATCATACCCAAAGCCTCTTCTGCTTCTTTGGCCCAGGAAAGCTAACCCCATGGAGGATGTGCTGCACCATACCCAGATCTGAGCAGGGGAGGCAGGAGTCCTTTTCCCTGCTTTTTATCTCCCAGCTCTGCCAGGATACACGAAATCTATTTGTGGTTTCCACTTGCCATCTCATTTTTTGGGTTCTTGGACTTTGGGAAAGGAGAAAAATAAAGAAACTGGGTCATTTTCTATTTATTTGGAAGAGCTGAGATGTTAACCCTCCAGATGCAGAGAGCTCTGTTCATGTCTATGTGGGACTGACAAACTTGGAAGCAAGGGATGGGGAGAGGAGAAACCTCCTTCTCACCAAAGAAAAAGTGCCTTTTGCCCTTCTTAAGGCTGGGGGGAACTGGGTGCAGTGGGGTTGGGATTGCCCTCCCAATCTAAACCCGCTCACTCAGCCAAAACACACTGTTTGTATTCTCATGATGGAGAAATGGAGGTGGGAGAGGCTGGGTTGCTCTGGGACTGATTAACTCCCCCAGGCTGGGGGCATTCCCAGCTGCCTACCAGGCCTCAGCAGTCACCCAGGGGCAAGGGGTGGGCATAGAGGTTTCAGCTGGGGGTGGCGGGAAGGAGAATGTTTCCCATCCTCCCAATCAGAGAGGTTTGTTCCTCCCAGAACAGGACGTGGGGGGGTCCAGCATGACTGGGGCAGGTCACACCAAGTATAGAATACCTTGTGCTTCTGTGCCTTCACCACAGCCATAAAGGGGCAGAGCCCCTCTCTTATCGGGGGTGGCTGCTGCTACTGCTTTCACCACCCCGAGCTGCTGCCCTCCCTGTCCCGCTCCCAAAGTTGATAGCATTTCTGGAATCCCCTGGAAGGAATCCAGGTGGGGGACACCAGGCACAGAGCAGCCACCAGCATCCCTCTGGCTGGGCCTCTTTGCTCTTATCAGCTCTCCCTTTTCGTGCCTGAGTCATCAGGGACAAGAGCATCAAATCAGAAATAAAGTCATTAACTCACTAAGCAAATGCAGATGAAAACCTCACTTTATTTTTTGAAATCAGAGCCCTGGCTCCTGGGGGCTTTACATGGCACCTCTCCTCCTCCAGCCTTCCCTCGGCCAGGTTTGCTCCAGCCCCACACACATCCCGGGATGAGGAGAGGAGGGAGACATAGGCATTCACCCCACAGGGCTTGGCTTGGCCCCCAGCAGCCCAGACACTTGCCATCGGTCTGGGTTTCCTGCTGGGACACGGGAGCCCTATGCCTGGTGCTGATGGGCTCCAGCTGCATGAACTGGGCACATCCATCAAGAGCAACATGTCCCTCTCGTCCCCCTGTGGCACCCATCCCTCCTGCCAGCACAGCACCCTCTGCCCAGGGCTCAGCACATCCCTGGAGCTCGTGCCTCCCACGTGGCTGCGGCTGGCGCATCCCCCATCCCAGCCAGTCCGTGATTTCGCTCTTCTTCCACTTTTTCTTTTTTTTCCACCATGTACAAATGGGAATTAAATTGAGGCCACTAAACTCATTTGCGCTCGCAGCCGTAATGGGGCTGCAGGCAGCATTTCACCACCAGCTCTTCAGAGCAGCTGCCAGTCTCTGGCTGGGAGTTGCCGTGTGCTGGCTCCTGCTGCCGGGCCCGGCGTGTCGCTGCCTGCTCGTGGCTGGGCCCCCACAGCAAGGCAGGACTGGGGTTAAACCCAACCAGACCTAAACATGTGCAAGAGCAATTTCTTCCTCATGTGAGCCGTGCTTGGGGCTGAAAGGCTCCGCTGAGCTCCTGCTCGGGCTCCTGTGGCTACGTTTGGCCTGAAGCCCCATCCCACTGGGTTCTCCCTGTGTCCCGGGGTGCACGCCAGCCTGCGCCCCTGCCCCGGGGAGTTCTCCCACTGAAGCCACGTGGTGAGGTGCTGGAGACAGGCTGGGCAGCCGCCCCCACAGCATGGCTCAGCCTCAGGGGGCCAGGCACAATCATGAGGAAATGGGAATGAGCTGGAGCCAGGGAGGCAGCTGTGGGGCACTGGGAACTGGTGTAGAGGTCGGGGGTGCCAGTGAGCACGGGGGGTTCCAGGGGAGAGCAGCTGGGTGACCCTACATGATGCACTGCTCGGGGGCAGGGAGGAGGCACCTTCAGGTGCTGAAGCCCTCGTGTATGCAGACTCCCAGCTGCTGCCCCAACAGATGCTTATTTTTATCAGGCAGGAGGAGGAGGAGGAGGAAGGATGCTGGTCATGGGTGAACTTGCTGGAAGACCAGCTCCCATAGCACCCAGGGAAAAAGTCTCTGAAAGTGCCTGGGGACAGCAAAGGAGGGCAGACATGAGTGTGCTGGGAGGGAACAGCTGCTGGGAATTTAAATGACCGCCCGTGAATGCTGGTTTTGTTTTGTCCCCCATGGCTGTGCTCTGCTTTGGCCAGGCAGCATTCAAATCCCATTGCTCAGGGGGCTATGTGGATAAAGCTAGTTTGGAAAACACAGGGAGAAACCCTTTGTTCCCATCTGCCTAAAGGAAGAGCAATGGAAGGAGAAGAGAAGCTCAGGAATTGAACAAGATGTGCTTCCTGCTTGCTTCCTGCATACTTCCTGCTCCCCCTGCCTGATGGGACACTGCTGTGGGAATAGAGGCAGACTTTTCCATGGATTACCTCGGGATGAAGATCTCAGCCTGTCCGCCAGCTTGGACTACGGAATGCTGCCCCATGACCCTCCATGGCTCCCTGGGCAAATGGGGATGCCACCAGGCACCGTGGTTTAGGGCCTCAGCCATGCTATGACTTGGTGCGTGCTGCCAGATCCATGCCCTGAAAATCTAGTTTCATATGGATAAACAGGATTTCTTATTACTGTTGCTAATATGATATCAGCACATTGCAACACAGATATTTTAATAATACATAGTTCTTTTAATGAAGGGACTTAATAAACTAATTTGCTTCCCCACATTTGTATATGTCATATTTGCTCATTTAATCATGCAGTAAATGAAATTAAAGTTACTAAACATTTAGAAAATTACGAGTATACTGAAGAAGTGTGCCTGTGTATTAAAATAAAAAGCAGGAGCTGCTTTCCCTGGCACAGAGGCTGCCCAAGCCACATGCTGCCAGCTGCTTCCTCCCCTGCCCATGCAGCAGCACAGGCTGGAGGGGAGTGCAGCCGGGCACTGCCAGACCCCATTCCCAGGGATGCTGACAGTTGTGACAACCACTGCATTTTTATTTTTATCATCCCGGCAACGTCACTCTGTAGATCAGCTTTTATTAAAAATAAATAATGCTTTTAAAGCTGGTGCTGGGGCACCAAACTGTGACAAAGGCCAGGGAGGCGGTGCCGAGGATGATTAATGTGATTTTCCAGCAAAATACTATAGCAGTTCTCTCTCCCATGTCAAGGGCTCTGCTGAGGGGTATGAGAAGGACAAAGGCACTCAATGCCTCTTGCAGCCCAGTACCTGGTCTGCAGGGGCACAGCCCACCCTGGTGAGAGATCTGGCTGTGGTCTCACATGCTCCCAGGGCCAGCTTGGTGGGCACATGTCAGGCAAGGCAGGAGGTTGAGGCACAGAGCCCTCCATAGGGACTGGGCTGCATCTGCTGCCCTGGTGGGCCAGCCCCAGCGGTAAACCCCTGCCATGATCCAGGCATGAGGCTGGAGCCCTGGAGCCCTTGCTTGGATGTGCTCAACCCCTGAGCTTTCCCCCGCTACCCGCTTGCAGCAACCAGAGGGAGAAGTAACAAGCAAAATATTAGGCAAACATTTTGGGGATCCAAAAATCTCACTCTCTGAGCGCAGCTTGATGGAGGATGGTGGGCACTGGATGTACAGAACGAGGGACAGAGCCTCTGACCCACGGAGCTTGCAATTATCTGCTCCATCAGGGAAGGGGGAAGGCGCTGCCGCACATTGCTGCGCTCCTTTTATCCTGGTTCCCTCCCCTGCCTTTCCAGGCCAGAGCATTTTTCAAACTCTGCTTTATCCCATCCTTGCTGCTTCTTTTCTAGCGCTACCAGCACCGCTGATAATGACGGCTCTAAATCCTGCCCGCCTGGCGCGGAGCCGCTGCGACGGGCGCTGTGCAGCGCGGCCGCATCGCTCCCTCATCTCCGGCCGGGCCGGGGCTGTGCCTGCGCCCTTAAATACATGGAACGCGTGGGCAATGCCACACCGCTCTCTCCTCCCCCCAGTTGTGCAATTCGGGTGTTTGGATGCAATATCCAATCCCCCCGGCTCGCCGCTCCTGGGAATCTCGTGCCCGTCCCTGTGGCAGGCGGAGGAGCGAGGCGGCTGTGTTCCTTACCTCTCCACGGAGCTGGGAGTGCGGAGAGAGAGCTGGAAATAGCCCTGGCTGACACAGATACCTGTGCGGAACAGCAGGGGCCTGCACTTGCCGTGGTAATTGCATACTGCATGGAGATGAGTCACCCGGAGCCCGCTCCGGCGGGCAGCACGCGGCCGCCCTGCCTCCCGCACGGTGCGGGCAGCGCTCGCCGTGCTCAAACGGGCACCCGTTGCCTGGGAAATTGATACCCCCCCCCAGTCCCCGGGAAGGGGGGCCCAAAGCACAAGGCAAGGGGAGCGGGGAGAGGATGGGAATGAGAGCATCTTGCAGCTTTTTAAGCTCTCGAGATGCTTTCAAGTGCTAGGAAGACTGTGTGAGCTGTGATTTGCTGCATTATTTCTGTTGCCATCCCTGCATGGGGAGCTCCTGTGTGCAGAAGAGCTGCTCACAGCAAGTCAGCATCCACGCACTGCCTGGGCTGGGGGGCCTGAGCCCCCCAGCTGACATCACCCTCAAGGGACGAGAGACCACCCTGGGATTAGCCCTCAGCAGTTTCCAGGGTTCCTGGGATGGGCCAACCTTACCCCTTTTGTGGTACAACTGCAACCAGAGCAGCCAGAGACAGATGTGATGTGTCGGCTCACCCTGAGCTCCTTGGCCACGGCAAGAAAGCCCCACCAGGAGAGCTCTCCACCCTCCTCATCCCCCTTCCCACGGTGTGGGGCTCAGAGGCTGCCTTGCTGCTGGAGATTGCACTGTCAGGAGATTAATAAATAATTAGCCAGCAAACTTCCACCGGGGAGCTTCGTTTCTTCTCCTGCAGCAGTGCCGCCTTTTCAGAGAGTGAAAACCAGGGGAGAGCAGCTATTTCTGGGAAGAGGGGCTGGAGGGGGTGGCATTTTCCCCACCAAGCTTGTAGCTCCCCAAGCTCCTCCACAGCTGACTTCACACACCAAAGGGATACAGGGGGGAGGAGGAATAGGTAAAATCAATGAGAACCTATTTGATGGGATAAAAGAACGTGGGTTTATTTATAGCGCTGGCTGGAGCTGAAGTGTCTCCTGCCCAGAGACACAGTGCTGAGGTGCTGCGGAGCAGCAGAGTGGTGTCTGCACGGGGCTGGGAGATGCACCAGTGCCTGCTGCAGCCCGGCATCCAGCCCCACTGAACCCCCAGACCCCCACTCCCCAAAGTCCTGTGGGTGGCTTTGTTCACCAGCCTGCTAAGGCAGTAACACCTGTGAAGGGGTTTCTGCTCTAACGCCAGTGCCTGTGGTCAGGAGGTGCCAGGACCTGACCACCAGCCCCTTCCCAACACTAGTGCCCAGCCAGGGGTGTGGTAGGTGGGGACAGTGATGTCCAGTTACCATGGGAGATGCTCACAGGAGAGCTGGTGAGGAGAGCAAGGGTGGTGAGGAGAGGGTGCTGCAGGATAAGGGCCCGGGGACAGACAGGGCCAGCCTGGCAGGCTGGCAGTCATGAGACAGGGAGATGCCCACAGATCCCTGCCAGCAACGGTTGCTTGAGGAACAGCAAGTCCTTGCTCAGCAGTGCTGGACATTCAAAACGTCTCCCTTCACTGCTCACCCCCTTGGACAGCTCTGCTGGTGCAGGGGGATCAGGACCTGCTCTGATGATCATGGCATGTCTCCAGGATGAGGCAGTTCAACAGAAAGAGGAAGAGATGCACCCAGACTCTGAGCAGCCCCCAGGGAGAGGCAGGAGGAGTTGCCCTGCTTGGAGCCAGGGTGAGCAGAGGAGGATGAGGTCAGACTGGGTCTCAGCCAGCCTTCCCCTGCCCCTCGCTTCTCCCAGGGAGCAGAACAGAGGAGTACCTGGCAGCAGGATGATGGGGATTGAGGAGATATCCCAGCTCCTGGTGCTGTCCTGCCAGGTAGGGATGGGCAGCGAAGGAAGCCCAAGCAGTACTACCAGGACAAGAGGTAGCTTGTCAGGCAGGGATGAGGCAGGCGGGCCAGCAAGAGGCCAGTGGGGTGACATGGATGGGCTGTGACAGATGCTGTCAGTGCAGTGTGAGAGCCACCAGTGCTGTGGGAAAGCAGAGTTCAGCCAGAGTGAAGGAGTGAGCACGAGGGACACGTGCCATATGGTGCAGCTCCCTGTGGTCCCCACTGGTGATGGTGGCTGGTGCCTGTGTGCCAGGCTGCCCCTGGGGCAGCACGTGGGGACGGTGCCACAGAAACTGCTTGGGCTCCATCATGGGATGTCAGGCACTGCAGAAAGAGCAGGGCAAGGTCTCTGATAGCACGTTCCTTCTCCTAGATGAAGTGAGGTACAGGATGAGCTGAGTGCCCTGGGCTGCCGCCAGGCTCTCGTCCCCAGGCAGAAGGGGCCGGCTGGCCCCGCTGTGCTGGAGCAGCTTGGGGAGGAGGACAGGCTGCTTCAGCTGCTGCGGGTGTGCTGCTTCCATGGACAAATGAGTCACTGAAAACGCCATAAGGAGTCAATGGGCATCCTGGTCTCCTGCTCAGCCCACACAGCTGGTGAGTAGCATGAGCCATCGCGCAGGAGCCTTCCCAACCCTCCACTGTGCTGCCTGGCCTCTGCCGTTTGCTCTGGGAAATTCCCATCTGTTTCACAGTGCATCCACAGCCCTCTTCTTGCTCCTTTGCCATCACATTTCTCTCTTCATAGGCTTTCTCTGCAATAACTGTGAGGCTTTAGCTCCACAGCACGTGCAAGGCTGCCAGTTTTGAAGATGAGCAGGCTGCAGGATCGGGCAGGCTGGAGCCCTGTACTTCATCCTGAGTGTCGCTCAGTGCCGGCCATGGGCTCCTCTGACAGAGCTGGAGCAGCCCAAGGGCCTGTCTCTGCTCCAGGTGAAGAAAGCTGCAGCAAGCTTGGTTGGTGGCACAGGGAGGGGAGGGAGCCTGTGCCAGGAGCACTCAAGAAAGGGGACTGTGGGTCTCTGCCACAGCACAAGCACAGTGTCCATGGTTTCCATGTGTGACTGCATGAGGGGCTTTGCTGGCACAGTGGAATATCGCTCCTCAATGATGCCCAGGGATGGTGGAGCAGAAACAGCAACCTCTGAATTGGCACATCCTCAGCCCTGCCCCCTGGACAAGCTGGATCTCAGAGCCAGGAGCTCAGCCAGCACCCACTGGTCCTCTGAAGTCACTCTCTTGTCTCCCAGGTCCGCTCCAGCCGCAGAGGCTGTGTCCTCAGCCCTGTGGCAAAGAGGACATCAGACTGAGAGTGGAGGGGCAATTTCCACCTGGGCTTGTGGGGAGAAAGGGACCATGTCACCCAGTGGAGCATTTCCAGAGGTCCAGTCCTGGATGACCAGTAAGCATAACAGAGCCCTCATGTCACAAACTGAGGAGAAGGAGGAGGAGGAGGTGGAGGAGGAAGGACCTTCCAGGTGAACATGGCTGATCAGGAGCCACCAGACATAGAAAGTGTAGAAGAAAAGTGACACTATGTCCCTGTGCTCGGTGACTTCAGGTGAAGGATAAGGCTGAGCTGAGTGCCGAGCAGGGCTGAGGGGAAGGAAAAGCAGAGCTTGTGGAAAGGAGCCAAGCACAGAAACTCAGTGAACCCCAGGGCATGGCACTGCCAACCACTGCTGCCCCGTGGGGAGTGGGGCCCCAGTGAGCAGGCTGCGTGAACGAAGATTGCTTTAGGGGAGGGCTCTGGGAGAGCCTCAGGGACACCTTCCCCTTCGGCTGCCCCCAGCTTACCCAGCTGCTGACTCAGAGAGCTCCTGCCAGCACAGAGCGCCTTTCCCCCGCGTCCCCATGGGAGCGGCACCCTTGGGGCTGCATTTAATTTTAGTGCCAAGGAGAAAGTGTCACATGGCGGGGGGCTGGCAAGGACCCACCGGAGGCTGGGGATGTTGTCACCCGGAGGAGCCCCATTTGCCGCTGCCTCTCACTGCCTGGTCCTTACCACATTTTGCCATCCACAAACAGAGGCAGCTGCAACGTGAGAGCGAAGGCGGGAGGTTGCCCGGCGCGGGGTGTCTCCTGCTCAGCCGCCGCTCATTGGCTCCTGCCCCTGTCCCACGCTTGGCCTTTGGCAGGCTAAGGGTACCTTCAAACCCTGTCCCCTCCTGACCGCTGGCCCAATGACATTACTCACTCGCTGTTGTTTTGAAAGGACATTTGCAAGCTTTTCCTGTTATATTTTACCTTGGTAATATTATCCCCAGCCCCTCCGGGCTTAGCATCGAGTTGCTGCAGCGCCGGCGCAGTGTCATGGGGCGCTCCAGCTCAGCCAGGGCTGGCAGGCAAGGGTGGGCACAGGGGCTTATTTCAACTCGACTGTGGCTGACACCTCTATGAGTACATAAATACAGAGAGCAGCAGAAGCCAGAGCTCTGGCAGCTCCCCTGCTGACAGAGCTCAGGGTCTGCTTCAGGAGGAAAGCAGTGAGCACATGGTGAAGCCGGCCAGTCACTTTGTGAGCAGAGCAGGATGTGTGCACAGGGAATATGATGTCCCATTCACACCATAGCGCTCAAGTGCTGTGGATCAGACACCATCTCTACCCAGTGTGGATGTTTCTGAGGCTGCCGCATGACTGACTCCTAAGGAGGTGGAGACAACACCAGTTATAACATCTTGTCCTCCTTCACCTCTCTCCTGGTGCTTTCGAAGCCCTTTTTAGGAGTGTTATTCAACCAACCCTCCCAGAAGTTCCAGGGCACAGGGAAGTGATGTTATCTCCATTCTGTGGGTGAAAAAACCCAAAAGGCACAGAAAAACACCTGGACTGTGCAAAAATCCAGGGCAGTCAGGGGCTGAAGTTGGGCATGTTAACATAAGCCTGCAGCCACGTGAGCAACTGTACTTCATCCTCTGAGATCCCACTGGAACCCAGAAGCAGTGGAAAGTCCACTCCTCCAAGATGCCCCCATTTCTCTCCATCTCTTCTGTCCCCTGTCCCCCTCTCTGCACAAGGGCAGCCTGACCCCAATGTCCCATCCAGTTTTGCCCACAGGGCTGGAAGAACCCCTAACCCATTTCTATCCAGAGGAGAAACAAGCAGCACAGGCTGGGCTTTGCTTTCTTCACACTCTTCAGTGCTGGGGGGCTGCCTGGGTGAGCTGCATTCTGTGGGTGGCTGCTGCCAGGGTGGGTGTCCTGCAGGCTGTGACTGCTGGGGACTGGGAAAGGCTCATCTCCTTGGGTTAGAAAGGAAGGGGAGAGGAACTGTGCTTGCACAAAGACCAGAAAGAAAAAGTTATTTCTGAAACACACAGCTATGCATAACTTGATTTTACAATGAACATTCACAAGTAATTCCCACGAATTGTTACTTCCTATTTGAGTACAGCTGGTTTAAAGGAAATCATGAGATACTCGAGTGAGAACCTCGCCTTTTGTGCAACAAATTTATCCCAAAAGACCACTTTAGTGGTGAGGCCTTCCAGTCCTGCTTTTTCCCTTGACGGGGCAAACATCCCTCTAGTTCTCAGCTCATCTTCATCACTCTGTCACTTTCATCACTTGCATATTCTGCAAAGGAGGGATGGGGGAATGGACATCTGATCAGGTCAGCAGAATCAACTGGGAATTTGAGTCTTAATCTGCATGGAACTGCGTGTGCCCCAGAGCAAGGCAATTTCCTTCCCTGGCCCTTCCGTGCCAGCGCTGTGCTCTGTGCTGTGCTGGCTGTGAGCTGCAGCTGTGAATCCTGGAAGTGCATTTCTGGGCCCAGACCTCTCACCCACGGGAAGAGAAGTTTCATTGCTGGCAGGGCAGCTGGAAAAGCACCTTGGGTAACTTTTTGGAACTTCGTAACAGTAATTACTAATAGAGTGCACAGCAATGAGGAAGAGTTGCTTTGTCCCATCCCGGCAGCCAAACCACCCTGGCCCCAGCTCTCACCAGTATGACATAACACAAGCTGTTTGTGGACATCTCCCTTTGGTGCAAGGCTTGGGATCATCAGGGAAAACCCAGTGTTGCTACATTGCATGGTGTTCACAGCATGCCATGAACCAAAGGGAGGCCAGAGGGAATTAAAGACTGCCTGGAAACAGCTCTGCCTTTGAAACAACAGCAAGGTGAGAATGTGGACAGGCAGTGGGCCTTTCCAGCCAGAGGAAGAAGCACCTTCTGTTCACCTTCCAGAGCCTGATGCAGAGCTCCCCACCCAGATCCCTCCACTTCCTTTTGCTCTGTCAGCTCTTTACAATGACCCTGCAGGTCTGTCTGGACCGTCTGAGGGGATTCAAGGATCCGGAGCCATTAGGCTGCAGGTGTTGCCACTCAGTTGTGTATCAGCTAATTCAGGTTGCAGTGCCAAG
This sequence comes from Manacus vitellinus, assembly GCF_001715985.3. Lineage (NCBI taxonomy): Eukaryota > Metazoa > Chordata > Aves > Passeriformes > Pipridae > Manacus > Manacus vitellinus. The sequence continues at coordinate 4,678,827 of NW_021939882.1, forward strand.
CCCTGCTCTTTCCCACGTAATTGCTACGGGTAAGTAAATAGAACATTCATGAGATTTTTGGTCCCGTCATTAATTATTTCTGAAAGGGCTTTTAGTATACGCCTCAAAAGCCCAGACAGAAAGATGACGTGCGTGACATCAAGATGCTCGCAGCAGCAGCAGGATGAGCGCTGAGATGGAAACACGGGAAATCTGAAGATCTTTCACTCCTTGTTACTCTTTGCCCTCAGTCACCTGACCCCACTTCAGTGCAGATTCACCAAGCCTGGAAGTGGCCCTCAGCCCAAGACGCTGCTCTCAGGGTTTATGTATCTCAACGTGGGGACTGTTGAGAGGTGCCTGGTGGTGCTGGGTGCCCACACTTTTAATAGCTGGTACCTTAAAGGTGTGCACAGGGGTGCTTAAATTGGGTTCCCTGGCTGGATGAGTGTCCCTGGGGAAGGTGCTTGTGTCCCAATGCATGGCTGCAAGCCCCTCAGGACACTCTGCAACTGCAGATGTGTGTCCTCCCAACCAACTAAGCCTGGATGTGAACCTCAGCCCAACACTCAGGCTGGGTATTAAACTCAGGGTTTATACATCTCAATATGAGGTGATCTGAGAAGGGCCTGGTGGTGTTGGGTGACCCCACTTTCAAGGTGTGCACTGCATTGCTTAAAGTCGGTTCCCTGGGCTGGTGTGTGTCCCTAGGGAAGGTGCTTGCATCCCATGTATGTCTGCAAGAACCATGGGGCACTCTGCAACCTTGGGTGAACCCCCAGAGAGTCTGGATGCGACACCCCAGTCTGACACACTGCACCCAGTGCTCATATATCTCAGCTCGGAGTGACCTTGGGGCCGTGGAGTGGCACTCGGTGACACTGGCAGCCCTGGCTACCCCCAGTTTTAAGGGCTGGCACTTCTAAGGAGTGTGCATGGCATTGCCTAAAGTGAGTTCCCTGGGTGGGTGTCTGTCCCCGGGGAAGGGGCTTGAGCCCCACATGTGTCTGCAAGCGCCACACATCACTCTGCAACCGTGGGCGAACCCCCCCAGAGCCTGGGTGTGACCCCTCCTGTCTGACGCTGTACCCGGTGATGCTGGCAGCCCCTGAGTCCCTCCGCTTCTAAGGGCTGGCACTCTAAGGTGTGCATGGCACCGCTCACAGCAGGTTCCCTGGGTGTGCGCGTGTGTGTGTCCCTGGGGAAGCCTGGATGTGGGCACCCCCAGCCTGACACGCTGCACCCAGCGTTTACATATCTCAACTCGGAGTGACCTGGAGAGTGTGGAGCGGAGCCCGGCCGTGCTGGGCACCCCCGCTCCTGAACGCCGGCGCTTCCACGGGACACACACACACACACACACACACAGAGCGGTGCTCGGAGCGGGTGCGCGCCCCGCGGGACGGTGCTGGTGCCCCACGCGTGTGTGCGAACCCCACGGGGCGCTCAGCACCCGCTCCCTGGCGCTGCCTCCCCGCTGCCCGGCTCCCGCAGCCGGCGGCGGGGCTGCGGGGGCGCTCCGCCCCGGCGCTCCCCGCCCCCGCCGGCCGCCCGGCTCCCGCCGCGCGCCTGCTGCATGCTCGCTGCCGCCTCAGCCCCAGCCGGAGTGGTGGAAGATTGGCGGAGCCGCGGGCCGGATGCAGCTCTCTGCTCGATGAGGATCTTTCCTCCTTCGTCTCAGTTACCTCCGCTGACAGCCAGGTAGGAGCGCGCGCGGGGGGGGCTCCAGGGCTGCTGGACGGGGCCCCAGCGCGCGCTGCGACTGGGCGGAGGGGGGGGTGAAGCGGCAGACCCCCCCGTCTCTTCCCGAGCACCTGGGGGAGAGCGGTTCTGCGAGACGGGGGGTGGGGAATGCTCCTCCGCCGGTGTCCCGAGGGGTCTGCGGGGTCCCGTTTTCCTCGCGGGTGCGGCCGCTGCCGCCCGCCGCGGTCCCTGCGCGCGCCCCTCCCCGCGCTTTCCCCGCAGCCCCGCGCGCTTTCAGCCACCACTCGCACGTGGACTCCCGCCCCCCCCCACCCGCACCCCCGCCATCTGCAGGGAGTTTGGGGGTGAAGGGGGGAGAAGTCGATGTTGTTTGATGGGTTTTCGGCGCAAGACAGCCCCCCCCCCAGTTTGTTACAGCCCCCCCAAAGTGGGAGGGGGACGGCGGGTGCAGGCCCGGCGGGGACTGGGGGGCTCCGCAGGGGGCTGCGCGGTGGGGGCTGATAAGAGCCGGGCTGTGGGATGAGTCATTCCAAGCGTCAATTCCACGCATACGGGCTGGGATCTTGGGGGATGGAGGTTTGGGGAGGGGGGGTAGTGCGACAAGGGAGAGGGGTCTCGGTGCTCCGAGTCACTCGCTGCATAATGTGGATGGGTTGTCTTTTGGACGGAGCTGGGTATTAAAATCAGATTAAGGCTCCTTGGCAGCGCCGGCGGGATCACGAGAGTGAGCCGTGCTGGCTATAGGGCTCGCATGCTTTTCCATTTTGGGGGCTGGAAGAGAGGCGCTATACAATAAACCGGGCAGGAGCCGGAGCCGTGACTGATCCGGAGCACGGCCGCGCATTTTGCAGCCGGATTGATGAAGCTAGTGCAAGTGGGAAGAGTTTTCAGTAGTTATATGTCATCCCCCGACCCTTCACTTTCATAACCACGGATTACAAAATAGCTCCGATTGTGAAGCGAGCACATTCATCCCAACCCTTGCTCTCTCACCAGTTTAGCTCCGGGATTGCAAACAGCGTGTGTGTGGGGAACGGGACGAGGACAAATCCTGCCGTTTGGGTTCAAAACAAACAAGGTCTCGAGACTTGGTAAATCAGATTTGCCCCCGGTGCATGTGCCAGACAGAACCAGGCAGGTCTTGCCACCAGCCAGATTGATGTAGTCCCAGCACCTCTCCTCGAATGCACCAGCTCCAGAGCGCTCCGGCTTGGCACGGGACCCAGGCGGCTTGCTGGGGGCAGATCAGGGGGGAGGCAGCAGCTTGGGTTGTTAACGAAGAGCTGCTGACAGGTTGATTACAGCAGAAGGGTCAGGAAGGGTGAGAAGTGGGCCGAGAAGATTTTGTAAGCGGTCTGTGTTTTCTAGTTTGATTTGTTTTATTATTGCTGAGGGAGCCGTCGACTTATAGGAGAGGAGGCTGGTGGCATGGGATGCTGTCCCTCGGAGGAGGCTGGTTGTGAGGGATGTCATCCCTCGGAAGTACAGCAGAAAGGCTGCAGCTCCCGCCAGCCCCACTGCTCCCTGGGCAGGTGAAAGTTCCTGGCTCCACTTCCCTGCAATAATCCTCCTGCTCTCTGCATGCTTCCGTGAAAAGCCCGTATGATTGCAGCACGCGTCTGAAGCCTTGCTTCTTTTTTTCTTTTGCTTTTTGGTCAGCATTTGATGTGCCAGTTCAGGAATCCTATTCCAAAAGAGACTGCTACTGGGGGGAAAAAATCCTGTGAATTGTCATTGTTCTCTGGCGCAAACCCACCATGTTGTGAACATTCCCTGCAAAATTTGGGGCTGTGAAATGGCCTATGCTGAAATAAGACCATGTTTATGGCATCTCCTGAAATGCGGTTTGCTGTGTCCCATTTTTTTTCCCTCTCCCCTACATGCACTCTGTTGGAGGGAGCTGTGCAGGGACGTGCACAGGTAGTGCTGGTCTGAAGTCTGCAGGTGCAGAAAGTGAGGAGCAGCGAGGGGACTGTGCAGCCTGTGTGTGCCCTCCCCGTCCGGCGCCTGCTTTCGATAATTCCATTTCCTCTCTGTCCCCACGTGCGCAGAGGGGCTCAAGGCTGGGATGAAAAGAATAGAGAAAAAGGAAAAAGGAAGGAAAAAAGCCCCCCCCCAGCTATGATTTGCATGCATTTGCTTAAGAACTGCCTGAAGTTGTAAGCATGTGTTGTGCTTGTGCCTTAACCTCTGATGAAACTGCAGGGAAGGCTCCAACCCTGGCTCTGTCACATGCTGCCTTCTAACTGGGAGCGGGAGGCGGGCCGGGCTGGCGCTGACGTTTCTCCCCATTACTACTGTACGAGCTTCTGCTTACAACTGGGTTACTGACTTCTCAATGGAGCCCGAAAGCTGCTTCTGCAAAGACCCCAGGGCTCCAGCACGAGATCAGATTATCCTGAGAGGCTACAATGTCAGGAGGCCATGAGATCATGAATATTAGCCATTTCCTTCGTGGAAATTTTGAGGAACTCTGACTCTCCCCCTCTCTCTGCCCCGTGCTCCTCCCCAGTCCTTGCTTTTGCAGTAGGTATAGAGAAAGGTGCAGTTGGGTGCATGCAGGTACCAGGTGGTCCATTCCTCTCCATGGAAGGAATCCTGAGGAAGGCTCTTGGGGAGATGCATGGTGAAGGTTTGACATGGATATTTGCATTAGTCCCTTAATTGTTAGGTTTTGAGCTGAGGGTGCCTGCTAACCTCTATTTACATATTGAGGACAGCGATGATTCACGTGGTACCTGCATTGCTACAGAAAGGAAATCAGGGTTTTTCACTTGATATGTGCCTTTCTCCGGCCAACTCCTTTTCCCCTCTTTTGCAACAAAAAAAAGTGGTTTTGTTTTGCTGCGACTCAAAATGTGTCATTTGTGGGCCTGCTTAATCCATTTTGTGCAACTCTGCTGCTCAGAGGTGGGAAGCTGGTTGTAGCTGGTTTGTCTGCTGGCACCAGGCTCTAGGAAGTGCCAGCCAGGCAGCTCTGCCGAGAGCACCACGGAGCAGCCAGCAGCTCTCGGCATCCCTGCAAGAGGCAGGAGCACTGTGACTCTTACAGCTTCAATTTGTTTAAAAACTCCAAACTGCGGCAGGGGGGAAAAGAATTAAAAAAAAACCCAGGCTGCTTCTCGGAGAGATGCTTAAAGATCACATGAAACTGAAATACAATATTCCCTCTTTTAACTTCCCAGCCTCCTGCTAACAGCTTAATCCATCGGTGAGTGCAGGAGGCACAGGGAGCCCTCGGTGGGTTGGCACTGCAAGTAACGAAGTAGGGATGCATCCCTAATTTCTGATAGTCCTCACTGAGCAGACCAATATCCTGCTTTTTCTGCATGTTTTCTCTAAAAGATTTGGGGAGGGGGGGTGTTTGGGTGACTGAGACAGCCCAAGGGCCTGTGCAGAATGTGTCCTCAGCCTGGCTGCATTGCTGCAGCCTGGATCCAAGGGCTGCTGCATTGCCGGGGCTGGAGACCCCCTCGCTCCCTGGGAAGGAGTGGCTGTGTCCCAGTGGCTGTCACCGACGGAGGCCGTGCTGGCGGAGTGGGAGCGGCGGGTACTGGGGATGCCGGTGCCGTCCCCGCCGCAGCGGAGGCTGCAGAGTCTGGGAGCACAGCCTGCTGCTGATCCCGCTGCTCGTAGCTGGGAGCGAGCAGCCGCTGGGAGCAGCTGAGAGGGAAGGGAGGGCTGGCCTGAGATCTGCCCCCTCAGAGAGCCCCTCTGCACACCTGCCTGCTTGTGACTGGTGTCCCAGGGGTGCCCCACGCCGTGGGCTTTCCTGCTGCCTGCCTGCACATCCCTGCCCCGATCTCATGCCGTAATGGAAAGGCACCTCTCCAACAGGTGAATAATTAAGATCTCAACCTAAGGCCTCCAGCAAAGGGAGCTTTGTGAGGGAGAGGGACCTCTCTCCCATTAACCTTTCCAATGTCAAAAGCCTCTTTGTAGTTAGAAACTCCACTTGCACCAGCTTATCAGCACGGTTGGGTTGTCCAATGAAAAATGCCCAGGGGATGCCACTTTCAGCCTCAAACCTCTGGTTTTGAGGAGTGGGTCCCATGGTCCCTGGTGCAGGCCTGGGGACAGGGATGTCACAGGCTGGCTCTTGGCAGATGGTTTGCTGTGCAGCCAGGCACTGCTGCCCACTGGTGCTGGGGCAGGAGCCCACCAGGCTCTGAGATCCCCTTTGGTGGGACTGGGGAACTGGCAGAGCATGGGAGCTGTAATTCTGTAGTGACAGAATTCCATGGGGAATGGATTTAAACTGAAAGGAGTAGGTTTAGATTGGATGTTTGGAAGAAGTTCTTCCCTGTGGGGGTGGTAAGGCCCTGGCACAGGTTGCCCCATCTCTGGAAGTGTTCAAGGCTAGGTTGGAAGAGGCTCAGAGCAACCCGGTCTGGTGGAAGGTGTCCCTGCCCATGGCAGGGGGTTGGAGGTAGATGATCTTTAACCTCCCTCCCAACCCAGACTGTTCTGTGATTCTATGAAGGGCACAATTCCCCCTGGCTGGGGGGGAATTCCCCCCCAGCACTATGGAGGCTTGGAGACATCATCCTGCTGGGGCAGAGGCATTGTGGGTGTCTGTGCTATTGCTGCCCAGTGCCTGCAGGGCAAATGCCACCACTGAAGCCACATGTGCCCATGGCCTCAGGGAGGGGCAGCATCGTTGCAGTGTTCTCAGAGCTCGACCACCCTGTGGGGCTCTGCAGCACTGGCTCTGTGGGAGGAGGGAAGTGCTGTCCCCAGAGATAAGGCTCCACCGGGACCACGCACGTGGCACTCGCTCCCTGCCACCGAGGAGCCGGGACACGAGGTGCTGGCAGGGCCTCGGCCACACACACGTCTGCCGGAGGAATCGGCTCCGGTCTCCCGCAGCTGAGCCCCGCTCCATGGCAACCCCTCGCGGGCTTATATTTCTCGTGACTGCTTGGCAGCCTGGAGTGATTTAGCAGGGGGGGAACTTTGTACGTGCTGGAGCCGCCGCCAGTGCAGCCATGCCAGGCTGACCACCACGATCCCGGCCCTGCAGGTCTGCTGCTGCTGGGGGCATGTGAGCTGGGCAGCCCTTTCCTGCACCCCAAGAGTGGGCAGCCAGCTCCCCTGCCTGGAAGGGCAGATTCCCACCACCTGCCTGATGCCTTCAGGCATCAGAACCACCTTCCCTGGAGCTCCTGAGCTCCTGGGAGAGGATGTTTTAAGCTGCCTCTGCTTGTAGTAATGAGCCAGAGACTAAAGGTTGAAGTTAATGGGGCGGATGGTCAGGTGAGGTAGTGACCTACTTCCAGGGGCACCGGCACCGTAGGCACTGGGTGATGGTCCAACCAATGTGTTTCCCTTCCCTTATCGCTTGGCTGTTCTGCTTTTCAGCACTTTTCCTGAACTCTGGCTCACAAATTATTATTTATTTATTTATGGCAGTTGTTTTTTTATTTTTTTTTTCCTAATGATGGGAGCTTCCAAGAAATGCCGAAGGACTTTGCACAGATCTGGCTGTGCTCAGGGTCTTGTCAGCTCTGTCCTTATCCAGCCCCGTGTCGCTGCACTTCCCCAGGCAGAGGCAACAACCAGGGCTGAGCTGCTGCAAGCTGCTGTGTTAAACCAGTTCACTTCTGAATTAAGAAGACAGGGAAAAGTAAAAGCTGGAAATCTCTGGCGCTGAAGGATCTGGAGACCCCCCGGGGAGGGGCTCTCCATGTGGCAAGTCTGGTATCTGCTGGTGGGGGATGTGGAGACCGCTGTGGCTGCCCTGGGGACATGGCCCCATCCAGTAGCCAGACTAACCTTTGATCTCTGCCGGCTCCGGGCAGCAAAGTGGGGCTTAGGGAAAATACTTCACTTATCTCACATCCCGGCTGTCCCGAGGCAAAGCCTGGGTGCTGGATGGGCACCCCAGTACCAGGAGCTCCGAGCACAGTGAGGGTCCTGCTGGAACGTTACAGGACCTTTTTACATCAGCTCACGTGTCCCCACTGTCCCCATGGCCCCCTGCCCATCCAGCGACGCCCCCCCCTTGGCGAGGGCAGCCCGGTGATGGGGGCCGAGGCGGGGGAGCCCCCCGTGCGCCGCAGGGCTGATGTGACACTTCTCCCCTCCCCTGGGATGAGCAGTACATGCTTTATATGGATGTTTTTGTGCTGAGGTGGCGCCTCAGGCTCTTGCAGCGACTACAGTTGCAGGGCAGCAGAGTATCTTTACTGAGATGCATTTTCTAAATTCTTCCTCTGCGCCCTGTGGTCGCGGCCAGGGCAGCACCGCAGCCCCTCTGCTGAGCCAGCGCCACCGGCCAGGCTCCCCGGTTCCTGTTTCAGTTTGCAGCGAGTTAGAATCATAGAATCACAGAATAGAAGTTAATCAGAAAATAGAAGTTCATCACTCCTGTCCCTTCTGCTCCCCAGCCTTTGTGTGGGGAGGCTGCAGGACCCCGTTCGATCCCGGCACGTGGGGTGGCGGGCGAGGGGTGTGGGAGGTGTCCTCCTTTCCCCCCAACCCCCGCCAAAAGCTGCCTTCCCCACCTATTCCCCGAGGAACCCTCATTTCCTAACTTCTATGCACGTCAAGAGCAAGGAAATCCTGTGTCGAGTGGAGAGGGCAGAGCGTCCCGTGCGGGTGGGGGGCTGAGCCGGGCTTTGCTGACCCGGGCTTTGCTGAGCCGGGCTGGAGCTGAGCCGGGCTGAGCTGAGCCGGCTGAGCTGCCGCAGTGGAGCCGCGGGCTGGGGCAGCCGCCTGTGCCTTGCGGACGGAAGGAAGCCCAGCTGCCTCTAATCATGTTCCTTCTCCTCCCTCCTGCACAGATGAGGGGGGAGGGATGCAGATTTCGCAAATGACAGCTGGGGACCTAGTTGTCCTGCCACGAGGTGACCCACAGCTGGAGCAGCCCCAGATGTCACAGAGCTGGGGTGCAGGGGAGGTGCTGCTGGGAGCAGGCAGTGTGATCTCCATCCCCCAGCCTCAGCAGCATTTTTGCTGAGACCTTCTTCTTTCATTTTTAGCCAAGTTCTTAGGTAGGAGTGAGTTGTGTTATTTTATTATTTTATTTTTTTATGAAGAAAGTGCATCTGTAGCTGTGGGGTGTTTCAGGAGACATCCCCTTTGTGTGCACACAGGACTGACGGGGCTGAGCTGCAGCCAGGCTGGGTTAGAGCAGAGAGCAGCACTGGTCACACCGGGCCACAGCTGTGCATGTACCTGGGTAACAGTGAGGAGCTGGAGGTGTCAAACATGGCACTTGTGCAGCTCCTCTGGAAGGCTGAAGCAGGGACAGGCTCTGGCTCTCTTTCCCTTGCAGTTGCCAGTCCCTGTGCCAGCCCCTCTCCAGCACAGTGTGTGGACGCCGGTGGGCGCAGAGCTGGGGTGGCCATGGTCCTTTGGCTCCATGCACAGTGCTCGGGCAGAGCACACACTTCCCTGGGCTTGGAGCAGGGGGAGAACCACTGTCCGTGTGCTGGGATCGGGGCTTGCAGGCAGCGCTGGCAGAGGGCAGGGCAGGGCAGGGGGGCTGCACGGTGGTTCATGCCAGGTGAGCTGGCAGCACCCGCTCCTGCCACACAGAGGTTGCTCACCTGGCACCCAGCACAGCGTGGCTGAACTTTGTCCAGCTCCAGTCCCTCTGTCCTGATTTCCTGGCGCTTTCACTGCCTCGTGCCTCGGTGCAACTGTTTGCAACTTTGGCTTCAAGCTAATTAAACTTTGCATTCCTGTTGGCTCCCTGCAAATGTGGGCTGCTGAGCTGCTTCCCTTTGCCCTGGGCTCTGGGACCTGCAGCCCTGCCTGTGCCAGGTGTGTGTGGCTCAGAGCCGCCCTCCCACATCTTAATGACGAGAGGATTTTTAAACCTTACCTGGAACAGCATAAACCCCAGAGCTCTGCAGAGCTGGAGATTTAAACCACCACCACTATTTCTCCTTTCGAGCTAGCTTGCACACAGTCACGACCAAGCCATCCTGATAATGAAAAGAAAAAAATTGCAATTTTTTTTTCTTAAAAAGGAAGTTTCTGTTTCTGTGTGGGCCCCGCTGGGAGACTGGTGCATGCGGGCTTTGAGTTCTAGAACCCATTTCCCAGGTAACAGAGCTCAAGCCTGTGAGAACTGTGTGGTTTTCTCAGGCTGAAAGGTTGAATGGTATTTGAGCTGCTTTTTTTATTTTTTCTTGTGGCCATGTCCTTTTAGGAAGGAATAAATATGTCTATTTATATATATATTTTGAAAATGAAAGCACGTGGTCTGTGTCCCCAGAAACCCTCATGGTGCAAGTTGTCACCCAGCTCTGCTGGGGACGCTGCTGTGCCCACGACTGGCATCCAGCTCTGCCCAGCAGCTGAACTGGGGAGCAGGGGCAGCCCCTGCCCTACAGCCCCAGCACTCCGGGGTGAGCCATGGTGGGTATGCAGGACATGCTGGTGCATGCGTGTCTGCTCTTCTCATGGGACCAGAGGCTTTGGGATGTGGAAGTGGATGCAGGAGGAAGGAAGTCGGCAGCTGACTGGAGGGGGATGTTGCGGGGGACTGTTGGGACAGGCACGGATGGGAAGGGCTGGAGCTGCTCAGTTTATTTACTTCTGTTGACTCCTCCTGCCTGTGCTGTGGGCCATGCTGCCTGGTCTGCCTGCAGTGCTCCATTCCTCTGTTAGTCCATCCGGATACCAGGGACTGCCCATGATGGTCTGCTTGCCCTGCTTGCCTCTTCTCAGCTCCCACCTCTTGCCTGCTGCCTGTCTGCCCCAGAGGAGCTGGAAGCCCATCTGCACATCCAGCTGAGTCAAAAAGAAATGAAAGGAAGATTATCATGGGGAGATTTTTGTCCTCATCTCTGCTGCTCGCTTATGGCAGTGCAAGGACCTGGAAATACAGCTTTCAAGTTTCTCTCTGTATTTATGTAACCCAAACGAACTCTTTTTTGGAAAGAGCCACTCTGTCTCATTTAGATACCTAAATATAGCAGCCGCTCTGGAGGGAGGATTAGCCTGTGAGTGCCCTGGCGGGTATAGGACCTTTGTGGACGGGTGTTATGGGGAGTTTAAACCTCATTCAGTTGGGCCTGGGGTTATTATTCCCCTGCCATTAGCAGGATGGGTTTGCGGCCGTCCCGGGGCAGTGGGGAGCTCACAGCAGTGACTGAGCTGGGAAGCACGAACCTGTGGAGATGTGGACTGCAGGTCATCTAAATGTCTCGATGCCATTTGAGGCCAGAGCCCATCTATACCCAAACATGCTGTTTGCTAACATGCCATCACCTCCCCTTGGAAGGAGGATCCATGCTCCAAAGCACAGAAGCAGAGCTGAGCTATAGGGTGAAACCTCCACATCCAGCCCTCCCAAAGCTCTGCAGCACCTCGGGGTGATCAGTCAGAGCTGCTGGAGTGGAATCAGCCCTGCAGTGTGGGGTTAGGTGGAAAGGCAAAGGAAGGGCAAAGGTCCTTCTGCTCATAGGTGCACCACAGGCATCAAACCCTTTGAGTTCCTTTAGGGAAAGTTGCAGGACTGAGCTTCTGAAATGCCAAGCTGCAGGACACCCCACAGGTGCCATTTCCCCTTGCCAGGGGACATTCACTCCCCATCCTCATGGGCATCAGTACCTGTACACATCTCCGAGATGCGGGGGTTGGCATGATCAGGGCACTGTGCACATCCCATGGACACGCTTCTACTTCTTCATACACACAAGATGCCTTGTTGCCTTTGGACAGAGCACAGGAGATGGGTTTGCCTGAGTGGTCTGACCACACGGTGTGGTGGTTCTCTCATATACCCCCTGGGATCAGCCAGGCTTGCACCTTGAACCAAGTGTTGATGGAAACTGAGTTTCTTGGAAGTGCACAAGGTGACCTTTGCTTTTGTCGCTTGTTATCTCCAACTGCCCTGCACCGAGGGTGCCATGAGTCCCTTCCAAGGAAGTGGGGAGCGGCTGTTTGTGTCCATATATGCTGGTGTTCCTGGGACTTGGGGACCCATGCTGCTTGATTCTTTGTAGCTGGCTCTTTATAAGTGCATGGAAATGATACTCTTGTGTTCCCTCTGGTCCCACCTGCTTTGCTGACAAGAGCAGCTCCCTGGCCTGGCGCTGCTGCAGGGGCTCCCTGATCTGTTTTGTGATTCGGGCCCTGATGGAGACATGCAGGAGCTGCCTTGGGTTTTCTACAGAAATGCAGAGGGTCCCTCAGCTGTTTGAGCCTTCATCTCTGTGCTTTTCGTGCTGTTTCCTTTGCACACAGTGGCTCTGCCTCCCTGCACACCTCACCCCCCCCCGCCCATCCCCGCCCCTCACCGTGCCCTCTGCCCAGCTCAGAGCTGTGCAGCCTCATGCCAGCACTCACCCTCACACAGTCCTCTGCCATCCCCCTGGGGCAGGAGCCATCTGGCTAAAGGGTGGGACCCTGGGGATGTGTGGGTGAACACCTGCACGCTGGCTTCACATGGTGCCCTTGTACAACCTTGCAAACCCCAGTGCGATGCCCCCTCAGCTCCCATTGCACAGGCAGGGACCAGGCAGGTGCTGCCCTGCTGGGGAGGTGGCCTGATGTTTTGGTGATGTGCTCCTCAGGTCTGTGTTATTTGGCCCTAACAAGGTGGAGGTGAAACACAGAAGGTAAAGGCTGTGCAGCAGAGTGGGAGGAGGCAGCGCAGTGGAGATCCATCCGGAGGGCTCGCAGTGTCCCCAGGATCCCCGAGCCGCTCTGGCAGATGGCTGCAGCCCTCCCGCCCCGCTCTAAGGAATACAAATGTGCGGCAGATACGGTTACCCGGCCTCGAGAGCGGTGTTGGCTTTCATCTAGATCGATATCCCTGCCAGCCTGTGTCTGAGGGAGCACTCAGCTGGCAACCCAAGCCTGGCTGGGAGGAGACACCCGCCGAGGCTCTGCTGCCCGCTGCAGACCCTGCCTGTCCGTCTGTCTGTCTGCCTCGGTGAGGATGCAGAGCCGCAGCGCCGTTTCCGTGCTGTCGGACTCCGTCATGCGTAAAATGTAATAAATAGGGCCATAAGCCTTTTACAAAGTCTATTTCCACTCTTGGATCCGGGATTTAATGCATGGCTGCTTAGAGAGGCTGAGGATTTCAGGGGTCAGCAAGGCTAATTGCACTGCTGGAATAAAAGGGCACACGGGAAGGATCCTGCGCACGGGTGGGAGGGGGTGCCGGGGGTCCCGGCTGCCCCCAGCTCTGCCTTGGCCCTGTGAGCTCCCTGCCAGCAGCCTGGGAATGCAGCAGCCACGTGTGGCAGCTTGGCAAGGGATGGGGTCCCCAGGGAGTGCTCTTTAGGGGCTGGGGGGGCCGTGCCAGCTAGGGAGTCATATGCTGCAGGTGTTCGGTTCCCCACTGCTCTGCAGTGTCTCTGTGCATCTGACTGAGCACGTCTGGCTGGAGCACTTGATCTTAGATTACCTGTAAGCCAGGGAAAGCCTCTGTGGGGCCAAGGCCAGTGAGGATCAGGGCTGTCCCGGTACCAGCTCGGCCCCAGCCTGCAGCATCTCCTTGAGCTGCAGAGGGGAGCTGGGTACCACTCTGCCGAGCTGCCTGTTGTGCTGGAGGGCCCTGATGCCACAAACTGGGATGTGCGCTCAGAGGTGGTGCTGCCGAGGTGACAGCCCCATCAGGAGTGGAAATGCAGTGCAGAGGCAAGAGCCCAGGGCAGAGCCGGGGCACAGACTGGCTGGATGCTCCAGTGCTGGGTGGCCAGCCCAGGGCTGGGAGTTAGGACCTGGACTGCACTTTCCTGGAGAGAGACTGGGAGAGACTGATGGGATGGGCAGGCTCTGCTTCACGGGGACAACCAGCAGCCGACATGCGCCCTGCAATGAGAGGGGGACCCAGATGCCCTGAGGCTCCCGGGGCTTCGCCCTGTGCCAGCCGCTCACGCGGGGCTGGCAGGGCTGTGCCGCCGGCCACGGCAGACGGAGGACGCCAGCTCCGCTCAGTTACTTCCCTGGCTGATCCCGTCATCTCCATCTCGCGCCAAGCGCTGAAGTCGTCATGGAAACTGGCAGCAGCCTCGCCAGCAGCTCGGTGCGGGATCCTCGGCCTGAGTGCCGGGTCAGTGCTGGTCAGACGTGGCAGTGGCGGGTGGCTCAGTGAGCCACCGCTGCTGGCCCCTGTTCCTCGATGGCACCGCCGTGCTGTGGGCTCGGCCATGCGCGCGCACGGTCCTTCCCTGGCGCTGTGGCAGGGCCCGATCCATTAGCGCTCATCAATCCCGCAGAGCCTCGCAGGAAGCACAAAGAAAAAGCCCAATAGTATTGCTATTAATAGCACCTGCTCACAAAGTTATCTTTAGCAGCAACGCTCTCACCTTCATTCATAACAGCCATTGCATGGGCCTGACTCTTCTCCCTGCTGCTGGAGTGGCTTTGAGGTAACCCCGGCCTCCCAGGGTGCCCCAGTTGTCCACACTTCCACCAGTCACCAGTGTTTCCTTTGGCTGTAGAAAGGGATGATCTGCAAACCATGTGATGTAGTGGGAAATTGAGCTGTTTCTTTTTCCAGGGTTCATTTTTCTCTGGTGACCATAATTCTGAACTCTGTTTGCTTTTGCCTCTCCTCCCACTTCGCTCCTGTCCAGCGGGGCTGTGTCGTGCCAAAGGCTTTGCCCCTGGAGCATCCCTGCTGGAAGTCCATGCTGGTGCTGGGATTTTGCTTGATGAGTGGAGGAGGCAGTGCCTGAACTTGACTATTGGGGATGAAGTATTTTCCACTTGTATTTCAGTGGGTGTTTTCATAGGTTTCGAATTATGGTCCACCCTTCCCAGCATCTTTCATCTCCAGAGCTCACACAGCTCCTGGGAGGGTGCAGGGCTTTGAAAGGGCTTTGAGGATTCATGGGCTCAGCCCACCACTTTGAGGCATCATCTCCCACTGCTGCCAGGGAAATGCCTATTTTTCCTATTCTTGAGCTCTGCAGTTGCTGAGTTCCTCAGGTTCCTGGGTTAATCTGTTCCTGCCTTTAATGAGCTGCCTCATTAAAGTGTTTTTCCCTAATAACCAACCCTCCGGGCTGGGTGATGTTCTGCTGTAGACAACTGAAGACCTGCAGGCTGCAAAAGGCTTTTCCGACTGCGTGTGGGGTGCAGGATGAGCACCATCCCTCTTGTGTGTGGTGCCAATGAGGCTGTGAAGGGAGCAGCAGCCCAAAGCACCCCAAACCAAACTCCTAGGCTCCAGCACCCATATTACTGCACCTACAAACTGTAAAAGTGGGGATGGCATCTGGTTTTGGGGTGCAGCAAACTGGAGATACTGGGACTAAACCACACTGCTGCATAATCTTCCTACACAACGTCCTTACCCAGTGATGTGCAGCAGTGGGGCTGCTCGACAGCACCCTGTGTGCCAAACCTGTGGGTGCATGCTGCGGGCATGTCTGTGTGCCTCGGGCCAGGAGGTGTCTGCCCAGCCTTAATGAGGGGGTTTGAGCTCGTTGCTTTGGTGCCTGGGAGCTGATCCGGCTGGTTTTAATAAATGGAAGCAGAAATCTCCCTCCTGGGGGCTTGCTCTGTGTGGAGGAGTGCGCACACAGCTTGCAGCCGTGGCCTCCCGGGTGTATCGTCCAGCAGGCACTGGTCACACCTGGCCCCCCTGTCCATTTGGCATCAGTCCCACCTGGTCCCCCCACTCTGTGATGGCTGTCCTGGGCGAGCAGGGCAAAAGGTGTGGGCCCTCAGGGTGATGGTTGTGAAGGAGCAGATTCAGCAGAGCCTCTGGCGAGCGGCAGCGCTTCACGCTGCCACAGCCCCTGTCTCCAGGCCGTGGTTTTTAGGGTGGCAATGATGCAAGGCAGGAAGGTGCCTGGTACCAGCACTGCTGGGGCTGTTTATATATAGCTGACCCACTTGCTGAGCGGGGGCTGCCGGCCCCTCCTGGTGCTGCACTTGGGGGTGCTGCGAGGGGATGCACCAGAATCCATCTGGGAGCGCGGGGCTGGGCTGCATCCTGCATCACCTGCTCTGTGGAAGGGCTGGGCTGTGCTGCTTGCCATTCTGGGGGTGCAGGGTCTGTAGCCCTCCTGCCCCTCATCACCCCTCCCAACCTCCCCTATCCACCAGCACCCCAGCTCCCACAGGGAAAGAGGAGCTGCTGCTGCCCCAGCAGAGATGGAAAGGCAGGAATTGCGGCTGGAGGGACCAGCCTGAGGCTTGCCTGGCTGTGCCTGGACTCAAGCAGGATCAGGCAGTGCTCAAGCCCCATACCAAGAGGCCTTCCATGGGGTTATCCTGCCCCTCCTACTACTGGTGGGGCAGTCCTGATGTCCAGCACTCCCCCAGCCCCAGCTCACCCCTCCAGCTTCCTGCTTCTGTCTGTGGGGGGTGCTGCCAGTGTATGAGGGGTTTGGGGGAACTCTTGGAAAGTGTTCAGCTGCCAAAACAGTTCACCTCAGTGCCAAGCACCAGGGACCCAGCAGCTTTCCTGGGGCAGGAGATAAAAAGAAAATCTGTTAGGAAGGCAGGGTGACCCTGGAGTGACCACGGGACTCAACTCTGCTAACCCTGCAGCTTCCTCCCCAGGATCAGGGCATCTGGCCAGGATGCTTTCCCGAAAAGAGCCACTATCCATGTGTAGTTGCTTGTGACAGGCTAGAGGGGACACGGTGTTCCCATTTGATGGCCTCCTGAGGTCCCTGTGGCTGGGTGTTTCCAGAGCTGTTGTGGTTGGCACACCTGGAGAAAGGCGAGTCCCCAAGGCAGGTCAGAGCAGAACACTTGCTGCGGAAAGGGAAATTAATTATGGGCACTTTGCTGCACTCCAAGTGACTGCAAAGGCTGATGTTTCTCCTGTTGGCCGATAAACTAATTGTAATGGCAAAACCTCAACAAAAGCCAGGCTCTTAAATGCTTTCTTAATTAATAATGCTCAATAATTACTTGACGTCAATGACCAATTAAAATTTCGGAGAAGGGAAGTTGCTGTTAAGTGCATGATACCTTTACTCCTCCAGTTGCTGCGTCTGGGTTCCTGCAGCTTTGATGAATCCCGCAGAAAAGCACCGGGAAGGCCAAGCCCGATGTTTTTAAAGGAAAACATTAGGCAGGAAGAACATGAATATTCACGTGCATGTCCACAGGGAAAAGAGGAGGGAAGCTCAGCCCTGCTGCTCCCTTTGAGGGATGGCAATGCAGGTGCCCAGAGGGGTGGCATCCATGGGTGTCCCTCTCCTACCCCTACAGTGTGCTAAGTGGGGTCTTAGCACCCTGTGGGGTGCTTTCCCAGCATGAGTGGAAGGGCACCATCCCAGGGAGTCCATGGTCAAGCAATCTTAGAGGTCCTGCTGAGTGTCCTGCACCCATGGGGGTCACCTGCCTCATGCAGGCATCTGCTCTGTGCCTCTTCCCCCCCCCTCCCTCCTCCT